>NW_016909820.1:0-252 GCF_001483705.2 Eufriesea mexicana
CGCAGCAAACGCATCCTAACCTGACCAATCGTAACATTACCAAACGTAGCCTACCAAAACCTAGGGTGCCACGACCATTATTGCTGGTCTGCACAGATCAAAGCAGAATACTACAGCGCCGGAGAGTGTAGAAATCCGCCGCACTGAAGTCAAGTTACAAGAGTGAAGGGTACCCTCACCCAACCTGGAATAACCTAACCTAGCCAAACGAAGCCTGGCACAACCGAACGTGCTGAGACAACCGTCGCTGGC
>NW_016909821.1:0-36673 GCF_001483705.2 Eufriesea mexicana
CCGAACAACTGCGTATACCACGTAAGTCGTAGCTATCCAAACCTAACCTAAACTACCATAACGCAGCCAAACATAGGACAACTCAAACTAACGGGCGGACAACACTATCGCTGGCCTTACCAGAGACATGCAGAATACTCTAGAACACAGTAGAGCGCAGCAACCCACCGCATTACAGTGTATAGCACAAAAGTCTAAGATACCCTAACCTAACCTAACCTAACAAATCGTTACCTAACCCAATCTAGCGGCACGCGTCCACAATTTCTGGCATTCCCAGATATTGGAGCGGAATATTAGAACGCAGTAGATCGCGGAAATTATCCTAATAGCATTTCATAGCACAAAGGTCAAAACCATCCCGGACAAACCTGACCAAACATAGCCTGACCGAATGCAGCATAACCCATACTATCTTGCCGCCACAACTTTTCCCCGCGTCCGCAGATGCAAGCAGAGTGTTATAGCGCACAATACACTGCAGAAGACCATAGAATCACTATGTACAGCAGAAAAACCAAAAATATCCGAACCTTACACACGCCAACATAAACTAACCAAACGTAACCTAACTCAGCCTAACATACCAGAGGCACAATTTCTGGCAATCCCAGAACAGAGCAGTGCATATTAGAGCACAGTAGAGCGGAGAAATCCACCGAAAAGCAGGATGTAGCACAAAAGTCAAAGGTAACCTATCCTAACCTAACCCACCGCAACACTACTAAACGTAACCTAACCCAACGTAACGTGCCACCACCACTATTGCTGGCCTCCCCGGAGCAATGCAGCACACATCAGAGGAGAGTAGGTCGCAGGAATCCATAGGATAGCAGCGTAGAGCAGAGAAGTCAAAGACATCCAAACCTAACCAAAGTTAACATAACATAACCAAACGCACCCTATGTCAGCCTAACGTGCCGAGACCACTATTACTGACTTCGCAAGAGCCAAGCAGAGCGCATAAGGGCACAGCAGATCGCAGAAATCCACCGAATACTAGTGTATCGCACGGAAGTGTAAGCAACCCTATCCTATCCTATCCGAACGTATACCCAAACGCAACATAACTCTGACTAACGTGCCGCGACCAATACTGCTGCCCACACCATAGCAAGGTAGTATATATTACAGCACAGTAAATTGCAGAAAGTCACCGTATAGCAGTGGATAGCACAAAAGTCTAAGTCATCCTGACCAAACATAACAAAACCTAACCTAACCAAGTATACCCTGACAACCAAGAGTGCCACGACCGCTACTGTTGGCCTCCTCCGCCTCGAGCATATGCAAGTAGGGCAGTGCAGCGCATAGACATCTGCCGAGTGGCGGTGTATAGCACAAAAGCCTAGGCCCTTCTGTCCCAACCTAACCAAACGTAACGTAACCGATCTCAATGTAGCATAACCTAATGTGCCGAGACAGCTATTGCTGGCCTACCCAGAGCCAAACAGAGTATACAACTGCACAGTAGGGCGCAGAAGGCCAGCAAATAGCAACGTGTAGCACAAGATTCAAAGATATCCTAACATAACCTGACATAACCTAACCAAACCAAATGTATCCTAACTGAACCAAACGTGCCATGACCACCATTTCCGGCCTCCCCAGATTCAGGTAGATGTTAGCAGAGCAACGCAGCGCACATGTATCGATCGTATAGCCGTGTACAGCACATAAGTGCATATAATATCAGCTTTGAGAACATAAATCAGAGCTAACCCTATCTAACCCAACGAAACCTAACGTAACCAAACGTAATCTAACTGAACCTAACATGCCGCGACCAGTATTGCAGGCCTCCACAGAGCCAACCAGAGCATAATGGAGGAGCGTCGGATGCAGGTATCCATAGATTCGCAGCGTCCTGCAGAAAAGTCGAAGCCTTCCAAACATTACCAAAGCTAACATAACATAACCAAACGTATCCCACATCGACCTAACGTGCCGAGACCATTATTGCTGGCCTGATCGTCGCCAGCCAGGGCATATTGGAGGAGAACAGAGCGCTGACGTCCATAGAATATCATTGCATATCACGAAAATCAAAGGTATCTCAACCTAACCAAAAAAAGCCTAACCTCACAAAACGTAACATACCTCATCCTAACCCGCCGCGGCCACCATTTCTGGAATTTCCAGAGCATAGCAGGGAAAGCTAGGTCACAGTAGAGCGCAGAACTTCATCGGATTGCAGTGCAGAGCACAAAAGACAGAGCTACCCTTGCCTCACATAACCAAGCGTAACACAACCAAACGTAACATGGCCTAACCTGACGTGCCCAGACCACTATTGCTGACAACCACAGAGCAATATACGAATATTGCTGAATATACTAGAATATGCTAGAGCACAGTCGAACGCAGAAATCCAACAAACAGCAGCGTATGTCACAAAAGTGGGAGCCAACCTAACCTAACATAACCTCACAAATCGTTACGTAATTCAAACTATCGTGCCGCCAGTACTATTGCTGGCCTCCACAGAGCCGGGCAGAACATAATATAGGAGACTAGAGCGCAGAAATCTATGGAAACGCAATGTACAGCGCAAAAGTCGAAGATATCCTCTCCTAACATAATCAAGCGTGACATAACATAACCTAACGTGACGCGACCAGACTTGCTGGACTCCTTGGGGCAAGCATATGCTCGCAGAGCAATGCAGAGAGCGGATATCTACCGTATAGCAGTGGGAAGCACAGGAGACAGAGCTATGCGTGCCAAACCCAGCGTAACCTAACCAAAACAATTGTAATCTAACTCAACCTATCATGACGCGACCACATTTCCTGGCCTGCCAGGGACGTGCAGGCCATATTAGATGAGAGTAGGGAGCGGAAATTCGTAGAAGCTCTGTGTATAACGGAAAAATCAAAGCTATACATGCCTTACCCACGCTGACATAGACTAGCCAAACGTAATCTAACTCAACCTAACGTGCGACGACCGCCGTTGCTGGCGTCCCCTGAGTTGAGTTGAACATAGTACAGCAACGAGATCTCTAGAAGCCCACCGAGCAACAGTGTGTATCACAATAATTGAAGTTAACCTATACTAACCTAACCAAGCGCAACACAAGCAAACGTAACCTTACTCATCATAACACGCCACGGCCGCAATACCTGGCCTCCCCAGAACATAGCAGATAATATTAGACCAGAGCAGAGCACAGAAATCCACCGAATAGCATTGTATTGCACGAAAGTCAAATCTATCATATGCAAACCTAACCAAACTTAGCAGAATCGGACGTAACGCAACCCAACCTGACGTGTCACGAGCGACATTGCTGGCATCACGAGTGCTTGGCAGAGTAAAGCAGAGTAATGTACAACGATGAAATATTCCGAATAGTAGTGTAAAGCACAGAAGTCAATGCCATCCTATCCAAACCTGACCAAACCTGACAAAACCAATCGTAATATAACTGAACCTAATGAGCGGCAGCCGCTACTGATGGCCGTACAAGAGTCGAGCAGAGTATAGTAGAGCAATGTAGGGCGCAGAAATCCACAGAATTGCAGTGTATAGCACAAAAATCAGATCCATCCTAACGGATTATAACCAAACCTAACCTAACCGTACCTAACCTAGCTAAACCGGACGAGTATCGACCACTATTTCTGGCCTCCCCAAGGATCAGCAAATGCTTGTAGAGCAACGCAGAGCGCAGATATCGACCGAAGAGCAGTGTATAGCAAAGGGGTCAAAACCACATAACCAAACATGACCTAATCTAGCATAACCAGGCCTAATATAACTCAACCAAACCTGCCACGACCGCTACTACTGGCTTCCACAGAGGCAAGCAGATGCCAGTAGAGCAATGCGGTGCACAGCTATCGACCGAACAGCAGTGTATTGCACAAGGGTCGAAGCTATACTAACTCAACCTATTCGAATCTAGCCATGCCATGCGTAACCTGACTCATCCTTGCGTGTCGTGACCAGCATTCCTGTCAACCCCAGAGCCAAGCAGAATATACTAGAGCACAGTAGATCGCAGAAATATACGTATAGCAGTGCATACCACAAAAGTCATAGCAATCCGGTCGTAACCGAAACAAACTTGACGCAACCAAACGTAGCCTTACTCTTCCTAACGAGCCGAGACCTCAATTGCTGCCGTCCGCAGAGCCAAGGGGATCATGTTAGAGGAGAGGCTAGAGCAGAAATCCATAGAATCGCAGTGCATGGCACAAAAGCCGAAGCTGCACTATCCTAACATAGCCAAACGTAAAACAGCCGAACGTAGCTTAACTAAGCCTAACGCGCAGAGACCACCCATGCTTGCCACCGCAGGACGAAGCTAAGTATGCTGAAGCTGAGTAGAGCGCAGTAATCCACCGCACTGCAGTGTGTAGCACAAAAGTCAAAGATACCCTAACCAAACTTGTCCTAGCCTAACTTCACCGAACGTAGCCTAACTAAGCGTATCGTGCCGAGAATACTATTGCTTGACTCCCCAGAGGCAAGCAGAGAATATTAGAGCAATGTAGGGTGCAGAGATCCACCTAATAGCGGTATATAGCATAAAAGTCGAAGCTACCCTATCATAACCTGACCAAACGTAACACAACCAAACGTTGTCTATCTCGTCCTAACATGTAGAAACCACTATTGCTGGAGCCCCAGATCCAAGCAGAACATACTAGAGCACAGTATATCGCAGGAGTGCGCCGAAAAGCACTGTACACAACGAAAGTCAAAGCTATCCGAACCTAACCCATGCTAATATATGCTAACCAATCGTAGCCTAACTCAACCTAACGTGCCGAGACCACAATTACTGGCCGACCACGAGGAGAGCAGAGTACAGTAGGCCAATGTAGAGAGTAGAAATCCTCCGAATGGGGGTGTATTGCACAAAAGCCACATCTATCCTGCCCTACCTTAATCAGTCGTAAAACTACCAAACGAAGCCCAACAAAGTCTGTCGCGCCATTATCACTATTGCTGGCTTCTCCACAGGCAAGCAGAATATGACAGCGCACAGTAGAGCACACAGGTCCATAGAATGGCAGTGTATAGCATGAAGGCCAAAGATAACCTAGCCCATCGATAACAAACCAAACCTAACCAAACGTAACCTAACACAACCTAACGCGCCGCGGCCACGATTTCTGCAATTCCCAGAGCGAACCATGCAACATGAGATCAAAGTGGAGCGCAGAAATCCACCGAATGGCAGTGTGCAACACAAGAGTCATTGCTGTTGTGTCGTAACATTGCTAAACATGACCTAACAAAATGCAGCCTAACTCAATCTAACGCGCGGGCGTCACTTTTGCTGGCCTCCCGAGCGCCAGGCGGAGAATACAAGAGCCCGGTAGAGCGCAGAAATATACCGAATAGCAGAGTATATCACAAAAGTCAAAGCTATCCTATCATAACCTAACCAAACGAGACACTAGCGAACGTAACCTAACCGTTCCAAAGTGACGGGACCACTATTTCTGCCCCTCTCAGAGCCAAGCAGAACATATTAGATGAGAGGAGAGCTAGGAAATCCATGGAAACACTGTGTATTGCAGAAAAGTCAGAGCAATCGAAACCAAACTTATCCTAACGTAACTTAACCAAACGTAACTTGCTGCGACAACAATTTCTGGCATCCCCAGGGACAGGCAGATTACTACAGAACACAGTGGAGCGCAGAAGTCCACAGAATAGCTGTGATGAGCACAAAAGTCAAAGCTATGCGCACCAGACCCAATCTAACCAAACCTAACCAAACGTAAGCGAACTCAACCTGTCGTGCGGTGACCAATATTGCTGGCCCCTATACAGCAAAGCAGAGAATATGAGAGCGGAGGAGAGCGCAGGAATCCACCAAAAAGCGGATTATATCACAAAAGTCAATGCTATCACAGCCTTACTTAACCGCACATAGCAAAAGCAAACGTAACCTAACTGAACATAACATGCCGATACCACAATTTCTGGCCTTTCCAGAGTCAAGCTGATAATATTAGTGAACAGTAGAGCGCACGAATCCACCTGGTAGCAGTGTACATCACAAAAGTCAAAGCAATCGGCTCCTACCCATATCAATCGAAACACACACAAACGTGACCTAAAGCAAACCTAACGTGCCGAAAGAACTATTACTTCCCTCCCGAGAGAAAAGCAGGTCATAGCATAGCAATGTAGAGCGTAGAAATCATACGAATAGCAGTGTACTGCACAAGAGTCAACTTCATCCTATCGTAGATTTTGCAAGCGTAATATAACCAATCGTAACACATCTTAGCATAACATGCCGATTCCACTGTTGCTCTCTCCCCAGAGAAAGGCAGAACATATTATTGCAGTGTAGAACGCCGAAATCGACCGAACAGCAGTTTACACCACGAAAGGCAAAGCTATCTAAACCTAACCCAGACTAACGTAACATGAACTAGAGCAACATAACTCAACCTAACGTGCCGCCAGCACTATTGTCGGCCTCCCGAGAGTCAAACAGAGTATTGTAGAGCAGCGAAGGGCGTAGGATCCACTGAATATTGCTGTACAGCACAAAGGTCAAAGCAATCCTATCCTAACATGACCAAACGTAACATAGCCAAACGCAACATACTCAGCCTAACGTCCCGGGAGCACTACTGCTGTCATTCTCAGTGTCAAGCAGAACGTACTAGAGCACAGTAGACAGTAAAAATCCGCCGAAGAGCAGTGCATAGTACAAAAGTCAGATCTATACCGTCCTAACCTAACCAAACGTAGCATATCCAAACGCATCGTAACTCCGCTTAACGTGCGGAGACCACTGTTGCCGGCCTCTGCAGAGACAAGCACAATATACTAGAGCTCCATACGGCGTAGAAATCGACCTCATTGGAGTGCATGGCGCAAAAGTCTGGATCACCCTGACCAAGCATAACCAAACCTAACCTAGCCGAACGCACCACAACCCAGCCAAACCAGCCGAGACCACCACTCCTGCCGTCCCCAGAGACAAGCAGAATATGATGGATCACAGTAGAGCACAGAAGTCCATAGAAGGGCTGTGTTGAGCACATATTCCAATGCTACCCTAGCCTAACCCAACCCATTCCAAACTAATCGAACATACCATAACTAAACCTAACGATTAGAGACCTCTATTGCTGACCACCCCAGAGCCAAGCGGAACATACACGAGCACAGTACAGCGCAGGAATTCCTCGAAGTGCAGTGTATGACACAAAAGTCTGTGCCATCCTAACCAAACGAAACCGAACCTAACCTAACCAAACGTAACGTAACCCAACCTATCGTGTCACAATCGCTATTGCTGGCCTCCCCAGGGTCGAGCGGAGCATTGTAGAGCAATGCAGTCCGCTGGAATCCACCGAATTGCAGTGTATAGCACAAAAGCCGAAGCTAAACTGTCCTAACATAGCCAAACGTAACATAGGCGGACGTAACGTAACCCAACTTTACGTGCCGCGACCGCTGCTTCTGGCCTCACGAGAGATAAACAGAGTATAGCGGAGCAACGTAGAACGCTGATATCGTCCGAATAGCAGTGTGTAGCACAATAGTCAAAGCCATCCTAACTAAATCTAACCAAGCCTAACAAAGCCAAACGTAACATAACTAAACCCAACGTGCCGAAGGCACTATTCCTGGCGTCCACAGAGACAAGCAGAGTGTTGTAGCACACAGGAGAGCGCAGAAGTCCCTAGAATGGCAGTTTGCGGCACACAACTGAAAGATAGCCTGACCTAACGCAACGCAACCTAACCAAACCAAATGTAATCCAACACAACCTTACGTGCGGCGACCGCTATTGCTGGACTCACCAGGGACAAGCAGGTCATATTCGAGAACACTAGAACGCACAATTGCACAAAAGTCAAATCCATCTTGACCAAACACAGCCTAAACGAATCTAACCAAACGTTACATACGTCAAACAAATGTGCCACGCTCACCATTGCTGGCCTCTCCAGGGACAAGCAGAGCCTATTAGAGCAATGCGGAGAGCAGGTATCAGCCGAACAGCAGTGTATATCACAAAAGTCAAGGCTATCCTATCATAACCTGGCAAAACGCAGCATAACCAAGCGTAGCCTAACTCATCCCAACGTGCTGGGGCCGCTATTGCTCCCATCCCCAGAGCCAAGCGGAGCATATTATGGGAGTGTAGAACGCAGAAATCCACCGAACGACAGTTTGTACCACGAAAGACAAAGCT
The DNA here is from genome assembly GCF_001483705.2 of Eufriesea mexicana. Taxonomy (NCBI): domain Eukaryota; kingdom Metazoa; phylum Arthropoda; class Insecta; order Hymenoptera; family Apidae; genus Eufriesea; species Eufriesea mexicana. The sequence continues at coordinate 8,186 of NW_016909821.1, forward strand.
ATCCAAACCTAACCCAGATTAACGTAACCTTAACAAGCGTAGCATGACTCAACCTAATGTGCCGCCACCATCATTACCGGCCTCCTGAGAGTCGAACAGAGTATTTCATAGCAGTGAAGGGCGTAGAAATCCACAGAGCATTCATGTACAGCAAAAAAAAAGCCAAAGCAATCCTATCATAACATGACCAAACGTAACATAGCCAAATGCAACATACTCACACTAACTTGCCGAGAGAACTACTGCTGCCATCCTCAGCGTCAAGCAGAATGTACTAGAGCACAGTAGAGCGCAGTAATCCACCGACGAGTAGTGCATGGCACAAAAGTCAGATCTGTACCATCCCAACCTAACCAAACGTAACATAACCAAACGCAACCTAACTCCACCTAACTTGCGGAGACCACTTTAGCCGGCCTCCGCCGAACAAGGCACAATATACTAGAGCTCGGTAAGGCGTAGAAGTCGACTGCATTCCAGTGCACAGCGCAAAGGTCGGAAACAGCCTGACAAAACCTAACCTTACCTAACCTAGCCATTCGCAACACAACCCAATCAAACTAACCGCGACCGCCGCTGCTGCCGTCCAGAGAGACAAGCAGAATATGATGGAGAACAGTAGTTCACAGAAGTCAATAGAAGGTCTGTGTTGAGCACATATAACGATGCTACCCTAACTTAACCCAACCTATCCCAACCTAATGAAACGTAACGTAACTCAACCTTACGTGCCGTTATCACTATTGTTGCCATCCCCAGAACCAAGCAGAGCATGCTCGGGCGCACTAGAGCGCAGAAATCGACCGGACATCTATGCATAGCACAAAAGTAGAAGATATTCTGGCCAAACTTAGCCCAAACAAGCCTAACTGAACGCAACCAATATTATCATAACGTGCAGCGACCACGATAGCTAGCATTCCCAACGCCAAGCAGAACACACTGGGACGCAGTAGAGCGTTAAAATCCACCGAAAAGCAGTGTATTGCACAATAGTCGGAGCTACCACCTCCTAACCTAGCCAATCATAGCATTACCAAACACAATATAAAACGAACTAAATTGCCGCGGCCACGATTGCAGGACTCCACAGATCCAAGCAGAACATGACAGTGTGTAGTAGAACTCAGAAATGCGTAGAATCGCAGTGCGTAGCTGAGAAGCCTAAGCTGCCCAAGCCTAACCCAAACGAATAGAGCCCAGCCAAGCATAGCAGAGCTAAACATATCGTGCCGCGACCACTATTGCTGCACTCGCCACGGACAAGCAGGATAAAGTAGAGCATAGTAGAGCGTAGAAGTCCACCGGGTATCAGTGTATAACGCGAAAATCAAATCTACCCGAACCAAACCCAAACTAACTTAACGCAACCATACGCAGACTAACTAAACCTAACGGGCCGAGAGTACTATTACTGACCTCGCAATAGTCGAGCAGAGTATAGTAGAGCAACGTAGAGCGTAGCAATCCACCGAATAGCTGTGTATAGCACAAAAGTCGAAACCACCCTATCCTAACCTATCCAATCGTAATATAACCGTACGCATCCTAAACTAACCTAACGCGCCTGGACCACTTTTGCTGGCCTACCGAGAGAAAAGTAGAATATACTGGAGCACAGTAGAGCGCAGAAGGCCGCCAAATGGCAGTGTATGGCTCAAAAGTCGGAGAAACCCTAACCAAACCTGGCCTAACATAACCAAACAAAACGTAGACTGACTAAGACTAACATGCCGAGTCCACTATTGCTGGCCACCACATAAATAAGCGGATGCCAGTAGAGCACTGCAGAGCGCAGATATCGACAGAATAGCAGTGCATAGCACAAAGGTCACAACTACCCTAACCAAGCCAAACCAAACCTAGCCAAGCAAAGCGTAACTTAGCTCAACCTTTCGTGCCGAGACCAGCATTGCTGGCCACGCCAGAGACAAGCAGAACATACTACAGCACAGTAGAGCGCAGAAATTCGCCGTATAGCAGTGTATAGCACGAAGGTGAAAGCTATCCGGTCGTAACCTTACCAAACATAACGCAACCAAACGTAGCCTAACCCTTCCTATCGTACCGACACCTCAATTGCTGCCCTCCTCAGAGCCATGGAGACCACGTTAGAGGAGAGCAGAGCGCAGAAGTCCATAGAATTGCAGAGCATGACACAAAATCCGAAGCTACACTATCCTAACATAGAAAAACGTAACATAACGGAACGTATCATAACTAAATCTAACGCGCCGAGGCCACGCTTGCTTGCCACACCAGCGCGAAGCTGAATTTACTGGAGCACAGCTCAGCGCAGTTATCCACAGCATTGCAGTGTGTAGCACAGAAGTCAAATATACCCTATCGTAAGTTGTCCTAACCTAGCCAAGCCAATCGAAAACTAACCAAAAATAGCGCGCCGAGAATAATATTGCTGGTGTCCACTGAGACAAGCAGGGCATATTAGATCAATGTAGAGCGCCGAGATCCGCCAAGTAGCGGTGTATAGCGTAAAAGTCAAAGCTGCCCTATTCTAACATAGCATAACGTAACATAACTGAACGTCAGACGTCTCAAACGAGGTACCGAGACTACCGTTTCTGACCTCCCCAGAGCCAAGCAGAATACTCTAGAGCACAGCAGAGCGCAGAAGTCTACAGAACACCAGTCTATGCCACGAAAGTCAAAGCAATCAAAACATAACCCAAGTAAACGTAACCTAGACAAGCGTAGGATAACTCAGACTGTCGTGCCGAGAACACTATCACTGGGCTCCCCAGAGACGAACAGAGTACAGTAGGGCAATGTAGAGCGTAGAAACCCTCTGCACGCCGGTGTATAGCACAAAAGTCAAAGGTATCCTAACCTAACCAAGGCAAGCATGTCCTAACGGAACGTAACCTAACGCAGCCCAACGCGCCGCAGCCACTATATCAAGCATTCCCAGAACAAAGCAGGGGACACTAAATCACAGTAGGTCGCAGAAATCCGCCGAATAGCATTGCATGGCACAAAACTCAAGGCTACCCTATCCTAACCTAACCAAACGTAACATAAGCGGTCGTAACGTGTCCCAACCTAACCTGCCACGAACGCTATTGCTGGCCACCACGGAACCAAGGAGAACATACTAGAGCACAGTACAAAACAGAAGTCCAACGTACTGTAGTGTATGGCACAACAGTCAAAGCTACCCTATCCATACCTGGACAAGCGTAGCGTAATCATACATAGCATAACTGTTCCTAACGTGCCGACACATCTACTGCTGCCCTCCACAGAGCCAAGCAGGGTATACTAGAACACAGTAGAGCGCAGAAGTCCACAGGACAGCAGTGTATGGCAGAAAAGTCTATGCTATCATATCGTAAACTGTCCAAACGTGACATAACTGAACGTTACCTAACTCAACTTATCGCGCTGCGACTGCCATTGCTGGCCTCGCGAGAGCCATGCAGAGTATAGCAGAACACCGTGGAACGCCGGAATCCAGCGAACTGGACCGTATGGCAGAAAAGTCAAGGCTATCCCATCCAAACCTAGCCAAGCCTATCCTAACCAAACAGAACGTAGTACTAACAAACTTCGCGCCACCGCTGTTCCTGGCGTCCTCAGACACAAACAGATTGTGACAGCGAACTGCAGGGCGCGGAGTTCCATAGCATATCAGTGTGTAGCACCGCAGTTGAAGCTACCCTAACCTAACACAACGTAACCTAACCTAGCTGAAAGTATTCTAGCTCAAACTAAATTGCCGCTACCACCATTGCTGGCCTCCAGAGAGTAAAGCAGAGTATAGTAGAGCAATGTAGAGCACGGAAGTGCACCGAAGAGCAGTGTATAGCAAGAAAGCCAAATGCATCGAAACATAACCAAAGCAAACACATCCTACTCAAGCGTAGCCTAATTCAACCTAACGTGTCGGAACCACTATTTATGGCTTCCCCAGTGTGTAGCCAGTTATAGTGGAGCATTGTGGAACGTGTAAATTCAACGAATTGCAGCCCATGGCACAAGAGTCAAAGCTATCCTTGCTTTACCCAAACAAACGTAACATAACTGAAACTAACATGCCTAGACCTCTGTTCTTGGCATCCCCAGAGCCAAGCAGGGTATACTAGAGCGCAGCAGAGCTCAGAAATCCACCGAATAGCAATGTCCAGCACAAAAGTCAAAGCTATCCTATCCTAAGATAGCCAAACGTAACTTAACATAACGTAACGTGTGGCGACCACTGTCCCTGGCCTCCGCGGGAACAAGCAGATGCTAGTAGAGCAATGCACAGCGCGGATATCTACCGTACAGCAGTGTGAAGCACAGGAGTCTGAGCTGCCCCTGCCAAACCCGGCGTAATCTAACCCAACCAAACGTAATCTAACAAAAGCTATCGTGCCGCGACCGCAATTGCTGGAGACCACAGAGTCGAGTGGAGCATAGTGCATCAACGAAAAGCCTAGGAGACAACCGAATAGCAGCCTATAGCACAAAAGTCGAAGCTACCCTATCTAAACCAACCAAAGGTAACGTAACCAAACGCAACATAACTTAACCTAATCTCCGGAGACCACTATTACTGGCCTCCCCAGAGCCAAGCAGAATATACTAGAGCACTGTAGGGAGAAGGAAGCCACCAAACAGCTATGTATAGCACAAAAGTAAAAGATATCCTGACCTAACCAGACGTAACCTGAACTAACCAAACGTAGAATAACTGAACCTAACGTGCCGCGACCACTACTGCTGGCTTCCCCAGAGGCAAGCAGGATATGGTAGAGCACAGTAGGGCACAGAAGTCTATAGAATATCAGTGTACGCCACGGAAGCCAAATCTATCCAATCCTAACCCAAGCTAATGTAACGTAGCCAAACGTAGCCTGATTCAACCTATCGTGAGACGGCCGCCATTTCTGGCCTCCCCTGAGTTGTGTAGAGTATACAAGAGCAACGAAGAGCGCAGAAACAATCAGAATAGCAGTGTAAAGCACAAAAGTCGTAGCTAACATTTCCGAACCAAAGTATACGCAACAAGACCAAACGCAACATAACTCGGGCCAACGTGCCGAGTCCAATACTGCTGGCATACCCATAACTTAGCAGAATATACCAGAGCACAGCGGAGAGCAGAAATACACCGAATAGTAGTGTATACCGGAAAAGTCAAAGCTATCCTAGCCTAACCCAGAACAACACGACCTAGCCAACCGTAGCCTAACTGAAACTGACGTTCCGAGCTCACTGTTGCTATCGACCCCAGTGTCGAGCAGATATTAGTAGAGCACAGTGGAGCACAGAAGTCTTCAGAATATCAGTTTTGTTCACGTGTTTCAATGCTATCCCAAACCAACCAAACCAAACATAACCTAACAAAACGTAATCTAACTCCACCTAGCGTGCCGCGACCAGTATTGCTCGCCTCCACAGCGCCAAGCAGATCATAATAGAGGAATTTTGTGCGCAGGAATCCATAGAATCGCTGCGTATAGCAGAAAATTCAAAGCAACACAAGCCTAACAAAAGCTAACTTAACATAACCAAACGTACCCTATTTCAAGCTATCCTGCCGAGGCCACCATTACAGGCTTCCCCAGAGACAAGCAGGGCACACTAGGGCACAGGAGAGAGCAGAAATCAGCCGATTATACGTGTATAACACAAAAGTCAAGGACATACTGGCCAAATATAGCCTAACCAAACCAAACCAAACGTAACCTCTCTCAATCAAACATGCCACGACCGCTATTGCTGGCCTCCTGCGATTCAAGCAGATGCGAATGGAGCAGTGCAGCGCACAGACATCTACCACATAGCAGTGTATAGCACAAAAGTCCAGGCCGTTCTAATCTAACCTATCCAAACGTAACGCGACTAATCGCGTTCTAACGTAACCCAACGTGCCACGACCACCTTTGCTGGCCTATGCAGAGCGAAGCAGAAGATAGTGGAGCACACTAGAGCGTAGATATCCACCGAAATGCAGTGTATAGCACAAAAGTCGAAGCCATCCTGAACCAAACGTAACCTAACCTAACATAACAAAACGTAACCTAACTCAACCTATCGCGCCGCGACCGTTATTGCTGGCATTACCAGAGCAAGGCAGAACATACTAGCTCACAGTAGAGCGCAGAAATCCACCGAGTTGCAGTGTACAAAACAAAAGTCAAAGTTACCTTTTCCTAACTTAACCAAACGTGACGTAACCAAGCCTAACCTAACTCAAACTAACGTGCCTACACCACGTTTGCTAACCTCTCCGGAGCCAGCAGAGTATACTAGATCACAGTAAACAGCAGAAATCGGCCGCATTGCAGTGCAGAGCAGAAAGGAAGAAGATATCCTACCAAACCCGACCAAACATAACCAAGCCAAACGTAGTTAACCCCAGCCTAACGTGCCTAGCGCACTATTGCTGGCACCTCCACCGCCAATCAGGGCATATTATGGGAGAGTAGAACGCAGAGATCCATAGAACGGCAGTGTATGATGCGAAAGTCAAAGGCATCCAAACCAAATGGAAACAGACATAACATGTCCAAACGAAACCTAACTCAACGTAACCAGCCGCGGCTAACATTTCTGGCACTCCCTGCGTGAAGCAGGGAATATTAGGTCGCAGTAGGGAGCAGAAATTCACCGAATAGCAGTGTACCGCGCAAAATTCAAAGCTACCGCCCCCCAACCCAACCAAACTTAACATAAGCAGACGTAACGTAACCCAACATGACGTGCTACGAAAGACAATGCTGGCCTCAAGAGAGCTAAGCAGAATAAAGCGGAGCTATGCGGTGCAGTGATATCGCCCGATTAGCAGTGTATAGAAAAAAGTAGAAGATATCCTAACATATTCTGGCCTAACCTAACCTTATCGAACGTAACCAACCACATCCTATCGCGACTAACCATCGATTGCTGGCCTCTCCACAGCCATGCAGTGCATACTAGAGGAGAGTAGAGCGCGGAAGTGCATAGAGTGGCAGTGTATAGCACGAAAGTCAAAGATATCCCAACCTAACCTAAACAAACCCAGTCTAACCAAACGTAACCTACCTCAACATAGCGCGCCGCGGCCACCATTTCTGGCATTCCCGGATCAAAGCAGGGAATATTAGATCCATGTAGAGCGCAGGAGTCCAGCGAATAGCAGTGTATACCACAGAAGCCAAAGCCATCCTAACCAAACCTGGCCAAACCTAAGTAAGACAAACATAGAATAACTAAACCTAACAGGTTGAAACCATTATTGATGGCCTCCGCAGAGCCAAGCAGAAGGTATTAGAGCAAAGTAAAACGCAGAAATCCGCCGAATGGCAGTGTATAGCACAAAAGTCAAAGCAGTCCTAACCAAACCTTACATAACATAACCTAACCGATCGTAACCTGGATCAACCTAACGAGACGCGGCCTCTACTGCTGGACTCCAGATGGTCGAGCAGGGTATAGTAGAGCGGCCTAGAGCACACAAATCCACCGATTGGCTGTGTACAGCACGAAAGTCGAAGCTACCCACTAACAACCTAGCCAATCGTAACATAAACAAACGTTACATAGCAGTAGGTAAGAGTCCGAGAGCACTGCTGCTGCCCTCCCTAAGCCAAGCAGAGCATATTAGAGCACGGCATAGTGCAGAAGCCCACTGAATAGCAGTGTATAGCACAAAAGTCAGCGCTACCCAATTCAAACCTCGCCAAACCTTCCCCAGTCAATCTTGCCGCGACCACTATTCCTGGCGTCGCCAGAGACAAGAAGAGTGTGACAGCGCACAGTAGAGCGCAGAAGTCCATGGAATAGCAGTGTGCAGCACGGAAGACAAAGCTATCCCAGCCTAACTCAAAGAAACTTAACATAACCAAACGTAACATAACTCGACCTAACGTGCCGCGTCCACTATTGCTGGCAACCACAGAGGCATGCGGAACATATTAGAGGAGAGCAGGGCGCTGAAATGCGTAGTATCTTAGGGTACAGGAGAAGAGTCAAATATATCCAAACCTAACACAAACCGACGTAGCATACGCTAACGTAGACAAACTCACCCTATCGTGCCGCGAGCACGGTTGCTGGAATCCCGATCGTCGAGCAGAGTTTAGTGGAGCAGTGTAGAGCGCAGAAATACACCGAACAGCAGTGTACTGCACAAGAGTCAAAGCTGTCCTGCCCCAACCTTACAAAACGTAACTTAACCAAACGTAACATGACTCATCCTAATGTGCCGAGACCACTATTGCTGGCCTCCTGAGAGTCGGGCAGCGTATAGTAGAGCAACGTATATCGCAGGAATATTCCGAAGTACAGCGTATGGCACAAAAGCCTAAGCCACTCTATCCTAACATAGCCAAACGTAACATAACATATCGCAACCTACTTCTGCCTAACGTGCCGAGAGCAAAACTGCTGGCCTCCACACAGCCAAGCAGAATATACTGGAGCACAGTAGAGTGCAGGAATCCAGCGGATAGCGGTGCATTGCACAGGCGTCAATGACATCCTAAGCAAACTTAACCTACCCTAACCTAACCAAGCATAACCTACCTCAACTAAGCGTTTAGTGACCGCTATTGCTGGCTTCCTCAGATTCAAGCAAACGCTAGTAAGGCAATGCATTGCACAAATATCGGCCGAATAGCAGCGTATAGCACAAAAGTCGAAGGAACCCTTACTAATCGTGTCCCAACCTGGCCAAACCAAGCGTAACCTAATTCAACCTAGCGTCCCGAGATCACTTTTGCAGACCACCCCACAGCCAAGCAGAACGTACTAGTGCTCAGTGGAGTGCAGTAATCCACCGCATTGCAGTGTGTGGCACAAAAGTCGTAGATATCCTAACCTAACGTGTCCTAACATAGACAAGGCTAGCGTAACGTACCTAAACATTCCGCAAAGAGAATAATCTTGCTAGACACGAGAGCTGAGCAGGGTATAGCAGAGCAATGTAGGACGCTGGAATCGGCTGTATAGCAGGGTATCGAAAGAAGAAAGTGGCATCCTGACCTAACCTCACCTAGCCTAATGGCACAAAAGTCAGATCTGTACCATCCCAACCTAACCAAACGTAACATAACCAAACGCAACCTAACTCCACCTAACTTGCGGAGACCACTTTAGCCGGCCTCCGCCGAACAAGGCACAATATACTAGAGCTCGGTAAGGCGTAGAAGTCGACTGCATTCCAGTGCACAGCGCAAAGGTCGGAAACAGCCTGACAAAACCTAACCTTACCTAACCTAGCCATTCGCAACACAACCCAATCAAACTAACCGCGACCGCCGCTGCTGCCGTCCAGAGAGACAAGCAGAATATGATGGAGAACAGTAGTTCACAGAAGTCAATAGAAGGTCTGTGTTGAGCACATATAACGATGCTACCCTAACTTAACCCAACCTATCCCAACCTAATGAAACGTAACGTAACTCAACCTTACGTGCCGTTATCACTATTGTTGCCATCCCCAGAACCAAGCAGAGCATGCTCGGGCGCACTAGAGCGCAGAAATCGACCGGACATCTATGCATAGCACAAAAGTAGAAGATATTCTGGCCAAACTTAGCCCAAACAAGCCTAACTGAACGCAACCAATATTATCATAACGTGCAGCGACCACGATAGCTAGCATTCCCAACGCCAAGCAGAACACACTGGGACGCAGTAGAGCGTTAAAATCCACCGAAAAGCAGTGTATTGCACAATAGTCGGAGCTACCACCTCCTAACCTAGCCAATCATAGCATTACCAAACACAATATAAAACGAACTAAATTGCCGCGGCCACGATTGCAGGACTCCACAGATCCAAGCAGAACATGACAGTGTGTAGTAGAACTCAGAAATGCGTAGAATCGCAGTGCGTAGCTGAGAAGCCTAAGCTGCCCAAGCCTAACCCAAACGAATAGAGCCCAGCCAAGCATAGCAGAGCTAAACATATCGTGCCGCGACCACTATTGCTGCACTCGCCACGGACAAGCAGGATAAAGTAGAGCATAGTAGAGCGTAGAAGTCCACCGGGTATCAGTGTATAACGCGAAAATCAAATCTACCCGAACCAAACCCAAACTAACTTAACGCAACCATACGCAGACTAACTAAACCTAACGGGCCGAGAGTACTATTACTGACCTCGCAATAGTCGAGCAGAGTATAGTAGAGCAACGTAGAGCGTAGCAATCCACCGAATAGCTGTGTATAGCACAAAAGTCGAAACCACCCTATCCTAACCTATCCAATCGTAATATAACCGTACGCATCCTAAACTAACCTAACGCGCCTGGACCACTTTTGCTGGCCTACCGAGAGAAAAGTAGAATATACTGGAGCACAGTAGAGCGCAGAAGGCCGCCAAATGGCAGTGTATGGCTCAAAAGTCGGAGAAACCCTAACCAAACCTGGCCTAACATAACCAAACAAAACGTAGACTGACTAAGACTAACATGCCGAGTCCACTATTGCTGGCCACCACATAAATAAGCGGATGCCAGTAGAGCACTGCAGAGCGCAGATATCGACAGAATAGCAGTGCATAGCACAAAGGTCACAACTACCCTAACCAAGCCAAACCAAACCTAGCCAAGCAAAGCGTAACTTAGCTCAACCTTTCGTGCCGAGACCAGCATTGCTGGCCACGCCAGAGACAAGCAGAACATACTACAGCACAGTAGAGCGCAGAAATTCGCCGTATAGCAGTGTATAGCACGAAGGTGAAAGCTATCCGGTCGTAACCTTACCAAACATAACGCAACCAAACGTAGCCTAACCCTTCCTATCGTACCGACACCTCAATTGCTGCCCTCCTCAGAGCCATGGAGACCACGTTAGAGGAGAGCAGAGCGCAGAAGTCCATAGAATTGCAGAGCATGACACAAAATCCGAAGCTACACTATCCTAACATAGAAAAACGTAACATAACGGAACGTATCATAACTAAATCTAACGCGCCGAGGCCACGCTTGCTTGCCACACCAGCGCGAAGCTGAATTTACTGGAGCACAGCTCAGCGCAGTTATCCACAGCATTGCAGTGTGTAGCACAGAAGTCAAATATACCCTATCGTAAGTTGTCCTAACCTAGCCAAGCCAATCGAAAACTAACCAAAAATAGCGCGCCGAGAATAATATTGCTGGTGTCCACTGAGACAAGCAGGGCATATTAGATCAATGTAGAGCGCCGAGATCCGCCAAGTAGCGGTGTATAGCGTAAAAGTCAAAGCTGCCCTATTCTAACATAGCATAACGTAACATAACTGAACGTCAGACGTCTCAAACGAGGTACCGAGACTACCGTTTCTGACCTCCCCAGAGCCAAGCAGAATACTCTAGAGCACAGCAGAGCGCAGAAGTCTACAGAACACCAGTCTATGCCACGAAAGTCAAAGCAATCAAAACATAACCCAAGTAAACGTAACCTAGACAAGCGTAGGATAACTCAGACTGTCGTGCCGAGAACACTATCACTGGGCTCCCCAGAGACGAACAGAGTACAGTAGGGCAATGTAGAGCGTAGAAACCCTCTGCACGCCGGTGTATAGCACAAAAGTCAAAGGTATCCTAACCTAACCAAGGCAAGCATGTCCTAACGGAACGTAACCTAACGCAGCCCAACGCGCCGCAGCCACTATATCAAGCATTCCCAGAACAAAGCAGGGGACACTAAATCACAGTAGGTCGCAGAAATCCGCCGAATAGCATTGCATGGCACAAAACTCAAGGCTACCCTATCCTAACCTAACCAAACGTAACATAAGCGGTCGTAACGTGTCCCAACCTAACCTGCCACGAACGCTATTGCTGGCCACCACGGAACCAAGGAGAACATACTAGAGCACAGTACAAAACAGAAGTCCAACGTACTGTAGTGTATGGCACAACAGTCAAAGCTACCCTATCCATACCTGGACAAGCGTAGCGTAATCATACATAGCATAACTGTTCCTAACGTGCCGACACATCTACTGCTGCCCTCCACAGAGCCAAGCAGGGTATACTAGAACACAGTAGAGCGCAGAAGTCCACAGGACAGCAGTGTATGGCAGAAAAGTCTATGCTATCATATCGTAAACTGTCCAAACGTGACATAACTGAACGTTACCTAACTCAACTTATCGCGCTGCGACTGCCATTGCTGGCCTCGCGAGAGCCATGCAGAGTATAGCAGAACACCGTGGAACGCCGGAATCCAGCGAACTGGACCGTATGGCAGAAAAGTCAAGGCTATCCCATCCAAACCTAGCCAAGCCTATCCTAACCAAACAGAACGTAGTACTAACAAACTTCGCGCCACCGCTGTTCCTGGCGTCCTCAGACACAAACAGATTGTGACAGCGAACTGCAGGGCGCGGAGTTCCATAGCATATCAGTGTGTAGCACCGCAGTTGAAGCTACCCTAACCTAACACAACGTAACCTAACCTAGCTGAAAGTATTCTAGCTCAAACTAAATTGCCGCTACCACCATTGCTGGCCTCCAGAGAGTAAAGCAGAGTATAGTAGAGCAATGTAGAGCACGGAAGTGCACCGAAGAGCAGTGTATAGCAAGAAAGCCAAATGCATCGAAACATAACCAAAGCAAACACATCCTACTCAAGCGTAGCCTAATTCAACCTAACGTGTCGGAACCACTATTTATGGCTTCCCCAGTGTGTAGCCAGTTATAGTGGAGCATTGTGGAACGTGTAAATTCAACGAATTGCAGCCCATGGCACAAGAGTCAAAGCTATCCTTGCTTTACCCAAACAAACGTAACATAACTGAAACTAACATGCCTAGACCTCTGTTCTTGGCATCCCCAGAGCCAAGCAGGGTATACTAGAGCGCAGCAGAGCTCAGAAATCCACCGAATAGCAATGTCCAGCACAAAAGTCAAAGCTATCCTATCCTAAGATAGCCAAACGTAACTTAACATAACGTAACGTGTGGCGACCACTGTCCCTGGCCTCCGCGGGAACAAGCAGATGCTAGTAGAGCAATGCACAGCGCGGATATCTACCGTACAGCAGTGTGAAGCACAGGAGTCTGAGCTGCCCCTGCCAAACCCGGCGTAATCTAACCCAACCAAACGTAATCTAACAAAAGCTATCGTGCCGCGACCGCAATTGCTGGAGACCACAGAGTCGAGTGGAGCATAGTGCATCAACGAAAAGCCTAGGAGACAACCGAATAGCAGCCTATAGCACAAAAGTCGAAGCTACCCTATCTAAACCAACCAAAGGTAACGTAACCAAACGCAACATAACTTAACCTAATCTCCGGAGACCACTATTACTGGCCTCCCCAGAGCCAAGCAGAATATACTAGAGCACTGTAGGGAGAAGGAAGCCACCAAACAGCTATGTATAGCACAAAAGTAAAAGATATCCTGACCTAACCAGACGTAACCTGAACTAACCAAACGTAGAATAACTGAACCTAACGTGCCGCGACCACTACTGCTGGCTTCCCCAGAGGCAAGCAGGATATGGTAGAGCACAGTAGGGCACAGAAGTCTATAGAATATCAGTGTACGCCACGGAAGCCAAATCTATCCAATCCTAACCCAAGCTAATGTAACGTAGCCAAACGTAGCCTGATTCAACCTATCGTGAGACGGCCGCCATTTCTGGCCTCCCCTGAGTTGTGTAGAGTATACAAGAGCAACGAAGAGCGCAGAAACAATCAGAATAGCAGTGTAAAGCACAAAAGTCGTAGCTAACATTTCCGAACCAAAGTATACGCAACAAGACCAAACGCAACATAACTCGGGCCAACGTGCCGAGTCCAATACTGCTGGCATACCCATAACTTAGCAGAATATACCAGAGCACAGCGGAGAGCAGAAATACACCGAATAGTAGTGTATACCGGAAAAGTCAAAGCTATCCTAGCCTAACCCAGAACAACACGACCTAGCCAACCGTAGCCTAACTGAAACTGACGTTCCGAGCTCACTGTTGCTATCGACCCCAGTGTCGAGCAGATATTAGTAGAGCACAGTGGAGCACAGAAGTCTTCAGAATATCAGTTTTGTTCACGTGTTTCAATGCTATCCCAAACCAACCAAACCAAACATAACCTAACAAAACGTAATCTAACTCCACCTAGCGTGCCGCGACCAGTATTGCTCGCCTCCACAGCGCCAAGCAGATCATAATAGAGGAATTTTGTGCGCAGGAATCCATAGAATCGCTGCGTATAGCAGAAAATTCAAAGCAACACAAGCCTAACAAAAGCTAACTTAACATAACCAAACGTACCCTATTTCAAGCTATCCTGCCGAGGCCACCATTACAGGCTTCCCCAGAGACAAGCAGGGCACACTAGGGCACAGGAGAGAGCAGAAATCAGCCGATTATACGTGTATAACACAAAAGTCAAGGACATACTGGCCAAATATAGCCTAACCAAACCAAACCAAACGTAACCTCTCTCAATCAAACATGCCACGACCGCTATTGCTGGCCTCCTGCGATTCAAGCAGATGCGAATGGAGCAGTGCAGCGCACAGACATCTACCACATAGCAGTGTATAGCACAAAAGTCCAGGCCGTTCTAATCTAACCTATCCAAACGTAACGCGACTAATCGCGTTCTAACGTAACCCAACGTGCCACGACCACCTTTGCTGGCCTATGCAGAGCGAAGCAGAAGATAGTGGAGCACACTAGAGCGTAGATATCCACCGAAATGCAGTGTATAGCACAAAAGTCGAAGCCATCCTGAACCAAACGTAACCTAACCTAACATAACAAAACGTAACCTAACTCAACCTATCGCGCCGCGACCGTTATTGCTGGCATTACCAGAGCAAGGCAGAACATACTAGCTCACAGTAGAGCGCAGAAATCCACCGAGTTGCAGTGTACAAAACAAAAGTCAAAGTTACCTTTTCCTAACTTAACCAAACGTGACGTAACCAAGCCTAACCTAACTCAAACTAACGTGCCTACACCACGTTTGCTAACCTCTCCGGAGCCAGCAGAGTATACTAGATCACAGTAAACAGCAGAAATCGGCCGCATTGCAGTGCAGAGCAGAAAGGAAGAAGATATCCTACCAAACCCGACCAAACATAACCAAGCCAAACGTAGTTAACCCCAGCCTAACGTGCCTAGCGCACTATTGCTGGCACCTCCACCGCCAATCAGGGCATATTATGGGAGAGTAGAACGCAGAGATCCATAGAACGGCAGTGTATGATGCGAAAGTCAAAGGCATCCAAACCAAATGGAAACAGACATAACATGTCCAAACGAAACCTAACTCAACGTAACCAGCCGCGGCTAACATTTCTGGCACTCCCTGCGTGAAGCAGGGAATATTAGGTCGCAGTAGGGAGCAGAAATTCACCGAATAGCAGTGTACCGCGCAAAATTCAAAGCTACCGCCCCCCAACCCAACCAAACTTAACATAAGCAGACGTAACGTAACCCAACATGACGTGCTACGAAAGACAATGCTGGCCTCAAGAGAGCTAAGCAGAATAAAGCGGAGCTATGCGGTGCAGTGATATCGCCGGTTAGCAGTGTATAGAAAAAAGTAGAAGATATCCTAACATATTCTGGCCTAACCTAACCTTATCGAACGTAACCAACCACATCCTATCGCGACTAACCATCGATTTCTGGCCTCTCCACAGCCATGCAGTGCATACTAGAGGAGAGTAGAGCGCGGAAGTGCATAGAGTGGCAGTGTATAGCACGAAAGTCAAAGATATCCCAACCTAACCTAAACAAACCCAGTCTAACCAAACGTAACCTACCTCAACATAGCGCGCCGCGGCCACCATTTCTGGCATTCCCGGATCAAAGCAGGGAATATTAGATCCATGTAGAGCGCAGGAGTCCAGCGAATAGCAGTGTATACCACAGAAGCCAAAGCCATCCTAACCAAACCTGGCCAAACCTAAGTAAGACAAACATAGAATAACTAAACCTAACAGGTTGAAACCATTATTGATGGCCTCCGCAGAGCCAAGCAGAAGGTATTAGAGCAAAGTAAAACGCAGAAATCCGCCGAATGGCAGTGTATAGCACAAAAGTCAAAGCAGTCCTAACCAAACCTTACATAACATAACCTAACCGATCGTAACCTGGATCAACCTAACGAGACGCGGCCTCTACTGCTGGACTCCAGATGGTCGAGCAGGGTATAGTAGAGCGGCCTAGAGCACACAAATCCACCGATTGGCTGTGTACAGCACGAAAGTCGAAGCTACCCACTAACAACCTAGCCAATCGTAACATAAACAAACGTTACATAGCAGTAGGTAAGAGTCCGAGAGCACTGCTGCTGCCCTCCCTAAGCCAAGCAGAGCATATTAGAGCACGGCATAGTGCAGAAGCCCACTGAATAGCAGTGTATAGCACAAAAGTCAGCGCTACCCAATTCAAACCTCGCCAAACCTTCCCCAGTCAATCTTGCCGCGACCACTATTCCTGGCGTCGCCAGAGACAAGAAGAGTGTGACAGCGCACAGTAGAGCGCAGAAGTCCATGGAATAGCAGTGTGCAGCACGGAAGACAAAGCTATCCCAGCCTAACTCAAAGAAACTTAACATAACCAAACGTAACATAACTCGACCTAACGTGCCGCGTCCACTATTGCTGGCAACCACAGAGGCATGCGGAACATATTAGAGGAGAGCAGGGCGCTGAAATGCGTAGTATCTTAGGGTACAGGAGAAGAGTCAAATATATCCAAACCTAACACAAACCGACGTAGCATACGCTAACGTAGACAAACTCACCCTATCGTGCCGCGAGCACGGTTGCTGGAATCCCGATCGTCGAGCAGAGTTTAGTGGAGCAGTGTAGAGCGCAGAAATACACCGAACAGCAGTGTACTGCACAAGAGTCAAAGCTGTCCTGCCCCAACCTTACAAAACGTAACTTAACCAAACGTAACATGACTCATCCTAATGTGCCGAGACCACTATTGCTGGCCTCCTGAGAGTCGGGCAGCGTATAGTAGAGCAACGTATATCGCAGGAATATTCCGAAGTACAGCGTATGGCACAAAAGCCTAAGCCACTCTATCCTAACATAGCCAAACGTAACATAACATATCGCAACCTACTTCTGCCTAACGTGCCGAGAGCAAAACTGCTGGCCTCCACACAGCCAAGCAGAATATACTGGAGCACAGTAGAGTGCAGGAATCCAGCGGATAGCGGTGCATTGCACAGGCGTCAATGACATCCTAAGCAAACTTAACCTACCCTAACCTAACCAAGCATAACCTACCTCAACTAAGCGTTTAGTGACCGCTATTGCTGGCTTCCTCAGATTCAAGCAAACGCTAGTAAGGCAATGCATTGCACAAATATCGGCCGAATAGCAGCGTATAGCACAAAAGTCGAAGGAACCCTTACTAATCGTGTCCCAACCTGGCCAAACCAAGCGTAACCTAATTCAACCTAGCGTCCCGAGATCACTTTTGCAGACCACCCCACAGCCAAGCAGAACGTACTAGTGCTCAGTGGAGTGCAGTAATCCACCGCATTGCAGTGTGTGGCACAAAAGTCGTAGATATCCTAACCTAACGTGTCCTAACATAGACAAGGCTAGCGTAACGTACCTAAACATTCCGCAAAGAGAATAATCTTGCTAGACACGAGAGCTGAGCAGGGTATAGCAGAGCAATGTAGGACGCTGGAATCGGCTGTATAGCAGGGTATCGAAAGAAGAAAGTGGCATCCTGACCTAACCTCACCTAGCCTAACATAATAAAACGTGACCAATCCAAACTTAACACACCTATCCTACAATTACTGGCCTCCCCACCGCCAAGCAGGGCATATTAGTGGTGAGCAGATGGTAGAGATCCATAGAATGGCAGTGTACAGCACGAAAGTCAAAGATACCCTAACCAAGTCCAAACAAATCTAGCCTGGCCATACGTAACCTAAATCGACCTAACACGCCGCGGCCACTATTTCAAGCATCCCCTTAGCCAAGGAGAATATACTAGAGCAGAGATGAGCGCAGAAATTCACCGACAAGCTGTGTATAGCACAAAAGCCTAAGCCGTCCTAACCAAACTTAGAAAACTCTAAGCTAAGCAAACGTAGCACAACTCAAACGAACCTGCCACAGTCGCTATTGCGGGCCACCCCAGAGACAGCAGAACATACTAGAGCGCAGTAGAGCGCAGAAATCCACCGCATGGCAGTGTATAGCACAAAAGTCAAAGACATCCTAACCAAACTTAGCATATCCTGGCCTAACCAAACGTGACCTATCTCAGCCGAACTTGTAACAACCGCCATTGCTGGCCTCCACAGATTCAAGCAGACGCTAGTAGAGCAACGCAGTTCTCAGGTATCGGCCGAATAGCAGTGTATATCGCAAAATACAAAGCCATCATAACAAAACGTAATCTAACCTGACCTAACCAGACGTGACCTAACTCAGCTTATCGGGTTGTGTTATGTTACGTTCGGTTGTGTTACGTTTGGTTATGTGAGGCCATGGTAGCTTTCACCTTTCTGTTGTGCACTGCTGTTCGGTGGAATTCAGCGTCATACTGTGACCCAGTTTCCCCCCTTTGCTCTGGGAATTCCAGAAATAGCGGCCGCGGCGCGGTAGGATGAGATAGGTTACGTTTGGTTAGGTTAGGATTGTTTGGGTTATGTTGAGGTACCTTTGACTTTCGTGATATGCAATGACATTTTATGGTCGCCAGCGCTCTGTTCTCCTCTAATATGCCCCGGTTAGCGACGGGGAGGGCCTCGATAGTTTGCTCGGCACGTTAGGTCTAGGTGGGATACGTTTGGCTAGGTTGTGTTAGCTTTGGTATGGTATGAAAGGCTTCGGCTTATCCGCTTGCACTGTGATTCTTGGGACTTCTGCGCTCGACACTCCTCTATTATGCTCTGCTTGGCACTGTGGAGGCCAGCAATACTGGTCGCGGCATGTTAGGTTCAGTTAGGTTCCGCTTGGTTATGTTAGGTTACATTGGGTTAGTTCAGGATAGCACAGACATATGCGCTCAACCCTGATATACGGACTTACGTGCTCTACTGCGCTCTATCATGCTCTGCTTGATTCTGGGGAAGCCAGCAATAGTGTGTGCGGCACGTTAGGTTCAGTTATTCAACGTTTGGTTAGGTCAGATTAGGTCTGCTTAGGTCAGGATATCTTTGACTTTTGGGCAGAACATCGCTATTTGGCGGCTTTGTTAGCTGCACTCTGCTCTACTATACTCTGCTCGACTCTGGGTATGCCAGCAAAGGTGATCATGGCAGGTTAGGTTGTGTTAGGATACGTTAGGTAATGTTACGATTGGTCAAGTTAGGATAGAGCAGCTTTGACTTTTGCGCTATACACCGCTAGTCGAAGCATTTCCACGCTCTGCATTGCTGTTCTGTACTCTGCTGGACTCTGCGGAGGACAGTAATAGCTCTCTCGGCACGTTATGTTGAGTTAGACTACGTTTGGTGAGGATATGTTAGCTTGGGTTAGGTACGGATTGCTTTGACTTTTGCGGTGTGGACTGTTTTTCGGGGGACTTCGGCGCTCTACTGTGCCCTAGTGTATTCTGCTTGGCTTTGGAGAGGCCAGGAATAGCGGTTTCAGCAAGAAAGCTTGAATTATGTTACGCGTGGCTTTGCTATGTTGCGGATATATTTGGTTGGAGTAGCTCTAACTTTTGTGCTCTACACAACTATTCGGCCGATACCTGTTCAAAGCATTGCTCTACTGGCATCTGCTTGTCTCTGTGGAGGCCAGTAATAGCGATCGTGGCAGGTTTGGCTGAGTTGTTACGTTTGGTTAGGCTCGGTTCGGCTCAGTTTGGTTAAGATGCCTTCGACTTTTGTGCTATAGACTGCCATTCGGAAGACATCTGCCCTCTGCATTGCTGTACTATCTTCTGCTTGTCTCTGGGGAGGGCAGCAATGGTGGTCGCCGCACGATAGGTTGTGCCAGATTACGTTTGGTTTGTTTAGAATACGTTGTTGTAGGAAAAGATATCTTCGACTTTTGTGCTACGCATTTCCATTCTATGGACTCCTGCACACTTCTGTGCGCTATCGTACTCCGCGTGTCTCTGTGGACGCAAGAAATAGTGCTCTTGGCATGTTGGGTTGAGTTATGTTACGTCTTGTTTGGCTAGGTTTGTTTAGGTCAGGATAGGAAAGCTTTAACTTTTGTGCTATGCACAGCAATTCGGTGTATATCTCCGCTCTACTGTGCTCTATTGTGCTCTGCTTTCGTCTGGAGAGCCCAGAAATAGTGCCCACGGCATGCTAGGTTAGGGTAGATTACGTTTGGTTAGTTTATGTTAGCTCGGGTAAGGTTTGGATAGCTTTGGTTTTTCTGCCATACACTGCGATTCTATGGATTCCTGCGCCCTACTCTACTCTAATGCGTTCTGCCTAGCCCAGGTGCGTCCAACATTAGTAGTCGCGGCACGCTTGACTTAGGTAGATTACGTTTGTATTGGTTGGGCTACGCTGGGTTAGGTTGCGGTAGCTCTGACTTTAGTGCTACTCACTGCAGTTCTACCGCCTCTGCGCCCTATTGTGCGCTAGCTCACCATGATTGTTCCCGTGGACGCCAGGGAAAGTGGCCGCGGCACGTTATATTGGGTTATGTTACGCTTTGTTGGGTAAGGTTTGGCTAGGTTAGGATTTGATGGCTTTGACTTTTGCCTATACACTGCTATGCGGTGGATTTCTGCGCTACGCAGCGCTCTAACAGCTCTGCTTGGCTTTACGCAGGACAACAATAGTGGCCTCGGCACGTTACTTTGTGTTAGGTTATGTTCGGTTACGTTACGACTGGCTCTGTTAGAATAGCATAGCTTAAACTTTTGTGCTGTACTCTTGTATTCGGTGGATTCCTGCGCTCTACATTGCACTACTGTACTCTATTCGGTTCTCGGGAGTCGAGCTGTAGTTGTGACGGCACTGGAGTTTCGGTTATAGTACGTTTTGCTAGGCTATATTATGTTGTGTCAGGTTAGGATAGCTCCGACTTTTATGCTAAACACAGCTATTCTATGGACTACTGCGTTCTTTTGTGCGCTTTCACACTCTGCTTGTTTCTATGGACGCTAAGAATAGAGCTCCCGGCACGTTAGGTTTGGTTACGTCACGTTTTGGTGGGTTAGGTCTGGATAGGCTTGTTTAAGAAGTCTTCTACCTCTATGCCATACACTGCTATTCGGACGCCTTCAGCGCTTTACAGTGCTCTGCTGTACTCTGCTTAACTCTCGTGTGGCCAGCAATAGCGTTCGTGGCACATCACGTTGGGTCACGTTACTGCCCACTTATGTTACGTTTAGTTAGGTTAGGGTAGGGAGCCTCAACTTTTGCGCTGTACACAGCTCTGCGGTGGATTTCTACGCTCTACTGCGCTCTAATATGGTCTGCCTGGCTCTGGAGATGCCTGCAATAGTGGCCTCGGCACGTTAGGCTAGTTTATGCTGCGTTTAGTTATATTACGTTGGGATAAGTTAGGATAGAGTAGCTTCTACTATTGTGCTATGCACTGCTATTCGGTTGACTTGCACGCCATACGTTGCTCTACTATACTCTCCTCGACTACGGGGGGCCAGTAATAGTGGTCTCGGCCCGTCATGCTTAGCAGACTACGTTTGGCTGCATTAGGTAAAATAGGGTTAGGTGTGCATAGCTTTGACTTACGTCGTGTTCACTGCTTTTCGGAGGATTTCTGCGCCCTACTGTGTTCTGGTATGCTCTGCTTGGCTCTGGGGGGCCCGCACTCGCGGTCTCAGCACGTTACGTTGAGTTAGGTTACGTTCGGTTAGGTTATGTTTGGTTAGGTTAGGGCAGGAAGACCTTGACTTTTGTGCTATAGACTGCTATTCGGCGGATCCCTGCGCTCTTCATTGCTGTACCGCACTCTGCTCCACTCTGGAGAGACCTGCAATAGCGGTCGTGGCACGATAGGCTGATTTATGTTGCGTTCGTTGGGTTAGGATAGGACACGCTAGGTTAGGATATCTTTGACGTTAGTTCTATTCACCGCCATTTTGTGGCTTTCTGCGCTCTACTGTGCTCTAATATATTTTGCTTGGCTCTGGGAAGCCAGCAATGGTGGTCTCGGCTCGTATGTTTGAGATTGTTTACGTTAGGTTAGGTATGGTTTGGTAATGTTTGGTTAGGATGACTTTGACTTTTGTGCCTTGCACATGAGTGCTGCAGATTCATGTGCCCTCCTCTGCTCTAGTATATTCTGCTTTGCTCTGAGGTGGTCAGCAATAGTGGTCTAGGCTCGTTTGGTTGAGTTTGGTTACGTTTGGCTGTGTTACGCTTGGTTAGGTTAGGAAGTGGTAGCCATGGCCTTTGCGCTGTGTACTGATATTCGCTGGATTTCTGCGCTCTGCTGTGATCTACTACTCCTGCTTTGCTCTGGGGATGCCAGAAATAGTAGCCGCAGCACGTTAGGTTGAATTAGATGGCGTTCAACTAGGTTAGGTTATGTTGCATTCTGTCAGGATAGCATTGACATTTGTGCTATACACTGCTATTCGGTGGGCTTCTGCGCTCGACTGTGCTCTAGTAATCTATGCTTTGCTCTTGGGAGGCCAGGAAATGTGGTCGCGGCGCGTCAGGTTGGGTTATGTTACGTTTCGTTTCATTAGGTTTGGTTAGTTTTGGTTATGGTAGACTTGACCTTTGAGTTGTACACTGCCATTCGGACTATATCGGCGTTCTACATTGCGCTGTTATACTCTGCTCGACTCAATGGATGCCAGTAGTGGTAGCCTCGGCCGCATAGGTTGATATATGATACGGTTGGCATCGGTAGGCTTGTTTGTGACAGATTTGGATAGATGTGACACTCGTGGGATACGCTGATGTTCAAGGCGAGGACAACCTCTGGCTAGGATATGGGGTGGTTGCTTTGGCTATTGTGCTATACACTGCTATTCGGTTGGTTTAGACGCTCTGCAGCGTTCTAGTGAACACAGGTTGTCACTGGGATAGCCAGCAATAGTGGCCTCTGCATGTTGTGATCAGATAGATTACGCTCGGTTAGGATAGTTTGTGCAAAGCTTTGCCAGGATAGCTTCTACTTTTGTGCTACGCGCAGCTTTTCGTGGGTATCTGCGGTCTACTGTGCTCGAATATGCTCTCAATGGCTCTGCGTCGGCCAGCAGTACTGGTCTCGGCGCGTTATGTTGAGAAGTCTTACGTATGGTTATATTACGTTCGGTTAGGTCAGGATTTCCTGGCTTTACACTGCTCTAATATACTCTGTTTGGCTCTGGGGAGGCCAGCAATGGTAGTATCGGCACCTTAAGCTGAGTTAACCTATGATAGGCTAGGTTTGGTTAAGACACGTTGCTCCAGTACATTCTGCTTGGCTTTGGGGCGGCAAGCAGTAGTGGTCTCGGCACGTTAGGCTGAGTTAAGCTACCTTCGGATATGCTAAGTACGGCTATATTGGGACAGGGTAACTTCGACTATTGTGCCGTGCACTGGATTATGTGGATTTCTGCCCTCTAGTCTCCTCTAATTTGTTCTGCATGGCGATCGGGAGGGCAGCGACTGCAGACTCGGCACGTTAGGTTTAGTTAGCCTACGTTTGGTTAGGATAGCTCAGGTTGGGTTAGGGTTTCTCTGTCTTTAGTGCTATACATAGCTATTTGGTGGCTTTCTGCGCCCTACTGTGCTCAAGCATATTCCGTTTGTCTCTTTGAAGGCCAGCAATGGTGGCCTCGGCACGCTAGGTTGAGATAGGTTACGGTTGGCTTGACTAGGTTGGGATTTGTTTGGTTAGGGTAGCTTTGTCTGTTGTGCTATACGCTGCTGTTCGGTCGATATTTGCGCTCTGCATTGCTCTACTTGTCTCTACTTGTCTCTGTGGAGCCCAGCAATAGCGGTTGTGGTACGTTCGGTTGAGTTCGGTTACGTTTTGTTGGATTGGTGTAGGCTAAGTTTGGTTAGGATGGCTTTGACACATGTGCTGTACACGGCTATTCTATGAATTTCTGCGCTCTACTTTGTCCTAGGATATTCTTCTTGGCTGTGGGCTGGCAAGGAGTAGTGCTCTCGGTACGTTAGCCTGATCTATTTTGCGTTCAGTTACGTAACGTTTGCTTAGGTTAGGATACGGTAGCTTAGACTTTTGTGCAATACCCTGCACTTCGGTGAATTTTTGCTCACTACATTGCTTTACTATACTCTGCTCGACTCTCGCGAAGCCAGCAATGGTGTTCGCGGCACGTCAGGTTGAGTTCGACTGTGTCTGGTTAGGTTCGGTTACGTTGGATTAAGTTACTTCGACTCTTGTGCTACACACTGTTATTTTAGGGACTTGTGCGCCCGACTGTGCACTATTACACTTTGCTTTCCTCCGGGGGCAACAGGAATGTTTGTCGCGACACGTTAGGTTGACTTGTGCTACGTACGGTTATGTAAAATTTGGTTATGTTAGGAGAGGGCAGCTTTGACTTTTGTGATATCCACCGTTTTTCGGTGGATTTCTGCGCTCTACTGCTCTCCAATGTGCTATGCTTGGCTTTGGGGGATAGCAATAGCGGTTTGGGCAAGTTATTTTGTGACATGTTACGTACGGTTATGACTCGACTCGTTATGTTAGGAAAGGACAGCTTTAACTTCTGCGTAATACACTGCTATTCGGTCGATACCTGCGCTCTGCATTACTCTACTGGCATATGCACGACTCCAGGGACTCCAGTAATAGTGCTCTCGTTACGTTTGGTTTAGTTATGCTACGTTCGGTTAGGTTCTGTTAGCATGGGTTAGGTTTGGGTTGCTTCGACTTTCGTGGTATGCATTGGCTTTCCATGGACCTCAGCGCTCTATTCTCCTCTAATATGCCCTGTTTGGCTACGTGGAGGCCAGCAATATTTGTCTCGGCACGTTAGGACGGGATATGGTACGTTTGGCTAGTTACGTCATCTCTGATTAGGTTTGGATGGCTTCGACTTTTCAGCCATACACTGCGGTTCTATGTATTTATGTGTTCCGCACTCTTCTGCTATGCTGTGCTTGGCTCTGTGGAAGACAGCAATGCTGGTCGCGGCACGTTGGGTTGATTTAAGGGAGGCTACGTTTGCTTGGATTTGATATGGATTGCTTTGACCTTTGTGGTATAGACTGCTTTCGGTGGACTTCCGCGCTCTTCTGTGTTCTAGCATGTTCTAATTGGCTCTGGGGAGGCATGCAAGAGTGGCATCGGCACGTTAGGTTTAGTTAAGCTACATTCGGTTATATTACGTCTGGCTATGTTAGGATAGTTTAGCTTCGAATATTTTGCTATGCACTGCGATTTTATGGACTTCTGCACTCTACTTTCCTCAAACATGTTCCACTTGGCTCTGAGGAGGGCTGCAATAGCCGTCTCGGCACGATACATTGTGATAGCTTGCGTTCGGTTAAGCTGCAACCCGTTAGGTTAGGAAGGGACGGCTTTAACTTTTACGCTATACACTCTTATTCGGTGGGCGTCTGCGCTCTACTGCGCTCTAATGTATTCTTCTTGTCCCTGGGCGGTCAGCAATAACGTACGTGTCACGCTTGGTTTTGTCAGGTTCCGTTCGCTTTGGTTAGTTTGGGATATGTTTGGTCAAGATGGCTTTGACTTTTGAACTTCACACCGCTATTCGGGGGATTTCTTCGCTCTACATTCCTCCACCGTACTCTGCACGACACTGGGGAGGCCAGAAATAATGCTCTCTGCACGTTAGCTTGAGTTAGGCTACGTTTGGTCAGTCTCTGCTTATTTTGGTTTGGCATGGATAGCTTTGACTCTTGTGCTTTACACTGCTATACGTTCAATTTTTGCGCTCCAGGTTGCTCAAGTATACTCTGCTCGACTCTCGGGATCCGAGCAAAGGTGGTATGGCTCGTTAGGTGGTGTCAAGGTACGTTTGGTTAGTGTACCTTTGACTGTCGTTCTACGCGCAGGTATTCGTAGGATTACTGCCCTCCACTTTGCTCCACTCTAGTCTGCTAGGCCCTGTAGTGGAAGGAAATTGTGGTCGCGGCAAGTGACCTTTAGTTTGGCCACGTTAGGTTAGGATACGTTTGTTTCGGTTAAGTTTGGATATCTCTGACCTTTCCGCTCTTCACTGCGACTATGTGGGTTCTGCGCCCTGCCCGCCTCATATACGATCTGCTTGACTCTCGGGGTCCAGCAGTAGTGGTATCGGCATGTTTGGTTGGGTTTGATTACGTTTGGTATTGTTACGATTGGACACGTTATGAACTTATAGCTTTGGCTTTTGCGCTAGCTAGTTTGGGTTCGGATCGGATTCCTTTGACTTCCATGGCATGTACTGTTGTGCGGTGAACTTCTGCGCTGTACTGTGCTCCCGTATGTTCTGCTTCGCTCTGGAGAGGCCAGTAGTATTTCTCTCGACCCGTTAGTGTGAGTTAGGATACGTTTGGTTACGTTACGCTTGGTTAGATTAGGATAGCGTAGCTTTGCCTTTTGCGCTATACACTGTTATTCGCGCCATATCTGTGCGCTGCATTGCTCTAATAGCATCCGCTTGAATCTGGAGAGCCAAGCAATAGCGGACGCGGCATGCTTGTTTGAATTTGGTTACCTTTGGTTAGGTTAGGTTAGTTCAAGTGTGGTTTGGATGGCTTTGACTACTTTGCTATGCGCTGCCATTGTGTGGATTTCAGCGCTCGACTGTGCACTGGTATATTCTACTTGGCTATGGGGAGACCAGCAGTACTGGTCTCGGCACGTTAGCCTGAGATAGGTTGCGATCGGTTATGATACGCCTACTTAGGTTGGGATAGCGAAGCTCAGACATTTGTCCTATGCAGTGCAATTCGGTGCATTTCCGCGCTATACGTAGCTCTACTATGCCCTGCTCGGCTTACGGGAGGTCAGAAACTGTGGTAGCGGCAAGTTGGTTTGGGTTAGGTTACGTTCGGTTAGGTTGGGATGCGTTGAGTTTGTTTAGGATAACTTTGACTGTTGCTCTACACTCTGCCATTCTATGGACCTCTGCGCTCCTCTGTGCGCTATCGCACCACACTTGTCTCTGTGGAAGCCAGGAATAGCGCTCCCGGCACGTTAGGATGAGTTATTGTACGCTTTGTTAGGCTAGGTTCGGCTAGGATTTGTTATTGCGGCTTTGACTTTTGTGCCATACACTGCTATTCGGCGGATTTTTACGCTCCACGTTGTTCTAATCTACTCTGCT
The DNA here is from genome assembly GCF_001483705.2 of Eufriesea mexicana. NCBI lineage: Eukaryota > Metazoa > Arthropoda > Insecta > Hymenoptera > Apidae > Eufriesea > Eufriesea mexicana. Next base: position 35,287 of record NW_016909821.1, read on the forward strand.
CGACTCTGGGGAGGCCAGTAATATTTGTCTCGGCCCGTTACATTGAGATAGGTTACGTTTGGTTAAGCTGCGTTTGTTTGGTTTTGTTTTGTGTAGATTTGACTTTCGTGGTATACGCTGCTATTCGGTAGATTACTAAGCTCCACTGTGCTTTAGTATGCTCCGCTTGGCCCTGGGGAAGCAGTAATAGTGGTTCCGGCACGTTACATTTAGTTAGGTTACGTTCGGTTATGATACGATGGGCTAGGTTGGGAAAGGGTAGTTTCAACTTTTGAGCTGTGCACAGCCATTCGTTGGATTGCAGCTCTCTACTGTGCTCTAATATGTTCTGCTTGTCTCTGTGGAGGCCAACAATAATGTTCATGTTACATTTGTTTGAGACATGTCACGTTTGGCTTCGTTGGATTGGGATAGGTTTGGTTAGGATGGCTTTGACTTTTGTGCTATACACTGCTATTCGGTGGATTCCTGCGGCCTGCTGTGCTCTAATGTGTTCAGCTTGGCACTGGGAAGGCCAGCAACAGTGGCCTGCGCACGATAGGTTGTGCTAGGATACGGTTGGTTAGGTTAGGTTTCGTTATGTTAGGTTATGAAAGCATTGACTTTTGTGATACACACTGGTATGCTGTCGACTTCTGCACTCTCCGGTGCACTATCGCACTCCGCTTGTATTTGTGGACGCCATGATTAGTGCCCTCGGCACGTTGGGTTGATTTGTGTTGCGTTTGTCTATGTTAGGAATGATAAGTTTCAGTTAGGATAGATTTTACTTTTGTGCTCTACACTGCTTTCCGGACGATTCCTGCGTTCTACGTTGCTCTACTGTATTGTGCTTAGCTCACATGAGGCCAGCAATAGCGGTCGTGGCACGTCAGGTTGTGATTCGTTACGTCCGCTTATGCTACGTTTGGTTAGATTGGGACAGGATGGCTTCGACTATTGAGCTATACACTGCTATTCGGTAGATTTCAGCGCACTGCTGCGATCTGATTTTCCCTGCTATGATTTGGGAATGCCGGAAATAGTGGCCGTAGCGCGTTATGTCGAGTTAGGTTACGTTTGGTACGGTTGGGTTTGTTTGAGTTAGGTTAGGGTATCGTTGACATTTGTGCTATACACTGCCATTCCATGGACCTCTTCGCCATACCCTCCTCTAATATGCTCTGCTTGGCGCTGGGGAGTCCGACAATAGCGCTCTCGGCATGTTAGATTCAGCTATGTTACGTTTGGCTGTATGAAGTTTGGTAAGGTTACGATAGGATACCATTGACTTTTGTGCTATACACTGCTATTCGGTGGTCTTCTGCCCTCTTCATTGCTCTATTATACTCTGCTCGACTCTGGGGACGCCAGCAACGGCTGTCGTCGCGAGATTGATTCAGAAAGG
>NW_016909822.1:0-226 GCF_001483705.2 Eufriesea mexicana
AACGGTGTAAAGCATAAAAGTCAAAGCTATCCGATCCTAACCTATCCAATCGTAACATTACCATTAACATTACATTCTACATAAGTAGAATGTACTGGAGTACAGAAGAGCGCAGTAAACCACCGCATTGGAGCGTATAGCAGGAAAGTGGAAGCAATCCTCTCCAAACCTGTCTCAACCTAACCTAACCGAACGTAGTATAACTCAACTTGAAGTACCGAGAATA
>NW_016909822.1:1244-2208 GCF_001483705.2 Eufriesea mexicana
GAATAGCAGTGTATAGCACTAAAGTTAAAGCGATCCCTTCCTAACCTAACAAACCATAACATAACATAACGTAACATAACTAAAAGTAACGTGCCGCGTTCACAATTGCCGGCACGCCCAGAGGGAAGCTGAGCATATTATTGCACGGTAGAGCACAAAAATAAGCCGAGCAGCAGTGCACAGCACAAAAGTCAAAGCTACAATCTTCTAACCTATCCAAAGGTAAAATAACCAAACGTAACGTAGCCTAGACTGCGATGCCACGACCACTACTGCTGGCCTCATGAGAGCCAAGCAGAGTATTGCAGAGCAACGTAGGACGCTGAAATCGACGGAACAGCAATGTATGGCGCAAAAGTCAAGGCTATACCATTCAAACCTAACCAAACCTGGAATAACCAGACGTAGCATGCCTCAAGCTAACATGCCGCTGCCAATATTCCTGGAGTCCACAGACACAAACAGATCGTGGTAGCGCACGGTACAGCGCAGAAGTCCATAGAAAAGCAGTGTGTAGCGCAAAAGTCAAAGACATCCTCTCCTAACCTGACCAGACGTAACATAACCGAACGTAAAGTAACTCAGCCTCACGTGCCGAGACCACTATTGCTAGCCTCCTCAGAGCTCAGCAGAATGTACTAGAGAAAAGTAGAGAGCAGAAATCCACCGTATAGCTGTGTATAGCAAAAAAGTCAAAACCGACCTATCCAAACATAACCGAACGTAACGCACCAAGCGTTGCATAACACATCCTAACGTGCTGATAGCACTACAGCTACCCTCCTCTGAGACAAGCCGAACATATTAGGGCAACGTAGAGCGCAGGAATCCACCGAATGGCGGTTTATAGCGAAAAAGTCAAAACAACCCTGTCCTAACCTCACCGAACTTAACATAGCCGTACGTAATGTACATCAACCTAACGTGCAGATACCACTATTGCTGGTCTCCCCAGAATCGAGCA
>NW_016909823.1:0-720 GCF_001483705.2 Eufriesea mexicana
GCCTAACGCCTTCAATCCAATGGCAAGTACAGCCATCTACTTGCCAGAGAATAGGTCTATTCAAAATCTATAGCCTGCTATAGCATGGTGAATAGATCGCCTAACGCCTTCAATCCAATGGCAAGAACAACCATCTACTTGCCAGAGAATAGGTATATTCATAATCTATAACCTGTTATAGCTTGGTGAATAGATCGCCTAACGCCTTCAATCCAAGGACAAGTAAAGCCATCTACTTTTCAGAGAATTGGTCAATTCAAAACCTATAACCTGTCATGGAATGGAGAATAGATCGCCCAACGCCTTTCAACCGTTGGCAAGTACAGCCATCTTCTTGCCAGAGAATAGGTATATTCAAAATATATAACCTGTTATAGCTTGGTGAATAGATCGCCAAACGCCTTCTATCTAAACAAGTACAGCCACCTTCTTGACAGGGAATAAGTCTATTCAAAATCTATTATCTGTTGTGGCTTGGTGAATAGACCGAAAAACTCCTTCAATCCAATGGCAAGTGCTGCCATCTACTTGCCTGATAATAGGTCCATTCAAAATTTATAATCTGTTATAGCTTGGAGAATAGGTCGCCTAACGTCTTCAACCAATGGCAGGTACAGCCATCTACTTGCCAGTGAATAGGCCTATTCGAGATTTATAATCTGTTGTAGCTTGGAGAATACATGGCCTAACGCATTCTATCCAATGGCAAGTACAGCCATC
>NW_016909824.1:0-225 GCF_001483705.2 Eufriesea mexicana
AGTACAGCCATCTACTTGCCAGAAAATAGGGCTATTCAAGATCTATAATCCTTTATAGCTTGGGGATACATCGCTTAACGCCTTCAATCCAATGGCAAGTACAGACATCTACTTGCCAGAGATTAGGTCTATTTAATATATATAATCTGTTATATCTTGGTAAATAGAACGCCTAACGCCTTCAATACAATGGCAAGTACAGCCATCTGCTTGCCAGAGGATAGG
>NW_016909825.1:0-1013 GCF_001483705.2 Eufriesea mexicana
AATGGCTATAGCAAACCAATAGAATCTTTCCGACTTATTAACGTCGAAAAGATTGCTCACCACGGTATTAGTCGGGAATGTCAACAAAATTGAATTTTTCAGTCAGATATTATTGCAATTCGATGGCTATAGCAAATCAAATTTATCTTTTCTCCTTATTTATGCAGAGAGTGTGCTGACCACGATATTACTCGAGAATGTGAATAAAATTGAACTTTTCGGTCAGATTCTATCGCAATGCTATGGCTGTATCAAACCTATAGAATCTTTCCATCGCATTTATACAGATAAGTTTGCTCACCACGATATTAGTCGTAAATGTCAACAAAATTTAACTTTTCATTCATATTCTGTTGCAAAGCAATAGTTATCCAAGCCAATAGAATCTTTCCCCCTTATCTACGACTACGGGAACGGGCATGCTCGCCGCAATATTAGAAGAAAATGTCAATAAAATTGAACTTTTCAGCCAGATTCTAATGCAATGCAATGGCTACAGCAGCCCAATGGAATCTTTCCTCCATATTTACGCAGAAAGGTTTGTGCGCCGCAATAGTAGACAAAAATGCCAATAAAATAGACATTTCATTCAGATTATATTGCATTGCCATGGCTATAATAAACCAATAGTATCTTTCCTCCTTATTTACGGAGAAAATCTTGCTCACCCCGAAATTAGCCGCAAATGTCAATAAAATTGAACTTTTCAGTCAAATTCGATTGCAATGTAAAGGCTATAGCGACCGAGTAGAATCTTTCCTGCTTATTTACGCAGAAAGGTTTGCTCACAGCAATATTAGACGAAAATGTCAATAAAATTGACTTTTCATTCAGATTCTATTGTAATGCATTCCCTATATCAAACCAGTGGAATTATTCCTCCTTTTTTGTGCAGAAAGTTTGCTGAACAAGGTATTAGTCGAAAATGTCAATAAAATTGAACTTTTCATTAAGATTCTAATGCAATGCAATGGCTACAGCAGCCCAATGGAATCTTTCCTCCTTATTTACGC
>NW_016909826.1:0-289 GCF_001483705.2 Eufriesea mexicana
AGATGGCTGTACTTGCCATTGTATGGAAGGCGTTAGGCGATCTATTCACCATGCTGCAACAGGTTAGAGGTTTTGAATAGACCAATTCTCTGGCAAGTAGATGCCTGTACTTGCCGTTGGATTGCAGGCAATAGGCGATCTAATCACCAGGGCGATCTAATCACCAAGCTATGGCAGCTTATAGGTTTTGAAAAGACTTATTCTCTGGCAAGTAGATGGGTGTACCTGCCATTGGATTGCAGACGATATGCGATCTAATCACCAAGCTATGGCAGCTTATAGGTTTTGA
>NW_016909827.1:0-571 GCF_001483705.2 Eufriesea mexicana
GGGTTTCTGCGCTTTGCTGTGATCTAATATGCTCTGCCTTGCTCTGGGGAGGGCAGAAGCCTTAGCCACATCGCGCTATGTAGGGTTGGGGTACGCTTGGGCTGGTTAGATTTACTTGGATTTGGAGATGATACCTTTGACTCTTTTGTTGTACACTGAATAGCCGTGGATTTTTGCGCTCTGCTGTGCTCTAGTATGTAAATCTTGTGTCTGGGAGGGCCAGAAATAGGGGTATCGTCACGTTACGTTGAGTTAGGCTACGTTCAGTTAGGTCAAACTTCTTTAGGTTAGGCTTGCATAGCTTTGACTTTCGCGATATACACTGCTGTGCGCTGAATTTCTACACTCTGCAGTGCTCTAGTATATTCTGGCCGGTTCTGTGGAAGTCAGCAATAGTGATCTTGGCACGTTGGGTTGGGTTAGGTTATGTTTGGTTGTATTATGTTTAGTTTAAGGTTAGGCACGGATAGCTTTGACCTTTGCGCTACACACTGCTATTCGGTGGCTCTCTGTGATCTAATATGCTCTGCTTTGCTCTGTGGAGTCCAGAAACTGTGTCTGTGAGCGTTAT
>NW_016909828.1:0-45239 GCF_001483705.2 Eufriesea mexicana
CGGAAAAATAGAGCCGAATGTGACAGGTGGCCGTCGGGTGCCGTGCATAGTTTCCTCTTGTGGCTTATTTAAGCGAAATTAGGCTTATCGATTAGGTTTCTTCAACCCATTCTAGTAGAGTGAAAGTTTCTGCGTCGGGATATTCACCTTTTTTTGGATTTTGATAATTCGTTTCGGAAAAATAGTGCCGAATGTGACAGGTGGCCGTCGAGTGCTACTGCGTAGTTTCCGATTGTGGTTTATTTAAAAGAAATTATGCTTATCGGTTAATTTTCTTACATCCACTTTAATAGAGTGAAAGTTTCTGTGTCGGGATATGCATCTTTTTTTGGATTTTGATAATTCGTTTCGGAAAAATAGTGCCGAATGTGACAGGTGGCCGTCGGGTGCTACTGCGTAGTTTCTTACTGTGGCTTATTTAAGCGAAATTAGGCTTATCGATTAGGTTTCTTCAATCGACCTTAATAGAGTGAAAGTTTCTGTGTAGGGATATGCATCTTTCTTTGAATTTTGATAATCCACTTCGGAAAAATAGAGACGAATGTGACAGGTGGCCGTCGGGTGCCGTGCATAGTTTCCTCTTGTGTTTTATTTAAAAGAAATTAGGCATATCGGTTAATTTTCTTCCATCCACTTTAATAGAGTGAAAGTTTCTGTGTCGGGATATGCATCTTTCTTTGACTTTTCATAATCCATTTCGGAAAAATAGTGCCGAATGTGACAGGTGGCCGTCGGGTGCTACTGCGTAGTTTCCTACTGTGGCTTATTTAAGCGAAATTAGGCTTATCGATTAGGTTTCTTCAATCGACCTTAATAGAGTGAAAGTTTCTGTGTAGGGATATGCATCTTTCTTTGAATTTTGATAATCCATTTCGGAAAAATAGAGCCGAATGTGACAGGTGGCCGTCGGGTGCCGTGCATAGTTTCCTCTTGTGGTTTATTTAAAAGAAATTAGGCTTATCGGTTAATTTTCTTCCATCCACTTTAATAGAGTGAAAGTTTCTGTGCCGGGATATGCATCTTTTTTTGACTTTTGATAATCCATTTCGGAAAAATAGTGCCGAATGTGACAGGTGGCCGTCGGGTGCTACTGCGTAGTTTCCTATTGTGGCTTATTTAAGCGAAATTAGGCTTATCGATTAGGTTTCTTCAATCCATTCTAATAGAGTGAAAGTTTCTGCGTCGGGATATTCACCTTTTTTTGGATTTTGATAATTCGTTTCGGAAAAATAGTGCCGAATGTGACAGGTGGCCGTCGAGTGCTACTGCGTAGTTTCCTATTGTGGTTTATTTAAAAGAAATTAGGCTTATCGGTTAATTTTCTTACATCCACTTTAATAGAGTGAAAGTTTCTGTGTCGGGATATGCATCTTTTTTTGGATTTTGATAATTCGTTTCGGAAAAATAGTGCCGAATGTGACAGGTGGCCGTCGGGTGCTACTGCGTAGTTTCTTACTGTGGCTTATTTAAGCGAAATTAGGCTTATCGATTAGGTTTCTTCAATCGACCTTAATAGAGTGAAAGTTTCTGTGTAGGGATATGCATCTTTCTTTGAATTTTGATAATCCATTTCGGAAAAATAGAGCCGAATGTGACAGGTGGCCGTCGGGTGCCGTGCATAGTTTCCTCTTGTGGCTTATTTAAGCGAAATTAGGCTTATCGATTAGGTTTCTTCAACCCATTCTAGTAGAGTGAAAGTTTCTGCGTCGGGATATTCACCTTTTTTTGGATTTTGATAATTCGTTTCGGAAAAATAGTGCCGAATGTGACAGGTGGCCGTCGAGTGCTACTGCGTAGTTTCCTATTGTGGTTTATTTAAAAGAAATTAGGCTTATCGGTTAATTTTCTTACATCCACTTTAATAGAGTGAAAGTTTCTGTGTCGGGATATGCATCTTTTTTTGGATTTTGATAATTCGTTTCGGAAAAATAGTGCCGAATGTGACAGGTGGCCGTCGGGTGCTACTGCGTAGTTTCCTACTGTGGCTTATTTAAGCGAAATTAGGCTTATCGATTAGGTTTCTTCAATCGACCTTAATAGAGTGAAAGTTTCTGTGTAGGGATATGCATCTTTCTTTGAATTTTGATAATCCATTTCGGAAAAATAGAGCCGAATGTGACAGGTGGCCGTCGGGTGCCGTGCATAGTTTCCTCTTGTGGCTTATTTAAGCGAAATTAGGCTTATCGATTAGGTTTCTTCAACCCATTCTAGTAGAGTGAAAGTTTCTGCGTCGGGATATTCACCTTTTTTTGGATTTTGATAATTCGTTTCGGAAAAATAGTGCCGAATGTGACAGGTGGCCGTCGAGTGCTACTGCGTAGTTTCCGATTGTGGTTTATTTAAAAGAAATTATGCTTATCGGTTAATTTTCTTACATCCACTTTAATAGAGTGAAAGTTTCTGTGTCGGGATATGCATCTTTTTTTGGATTTTGATAATTCGTTTCGGAAAAATAGTGCCGAATGTGACAGGTGGCCGTCGGGTGCTACTGCGTAGTTTCCTACTGTGGCTTATTTAAGCGAAATTAGGCTTATCGATTAGGTTTCTTCAATCGACCTTAATAGAGTGAAAGTTTCTGTGTAGGGATATGCATCTTTCTTTGAATTTTGATAATCCATTTCGGAAAAATAGAGCCGAATGTGACAGGTGGCCGTCGGGTGCCGTGCATAGTTTCCTCTTGTGGCTTATTTAAAAGAAATTAGGCTTATCGGTTAATTTTCTTCCATCCACTTTAATAGAGTGAAAGTTTCTGTGTCGGGATATGCATCTTTTTTTGGATTTTGATAATTCGTTTCGGAAAAATAGTGCCGAATGTGACAGGTGGCCGTCGGGTGCTACTGCGTAGTTTCCTATTGTGGCTTATTTAAGCGAAATTAGGCTTATCGATTAGGTTTCTTCAATCCATTCTAATAGAGTGAAAGTTTCTGCGTCGGGATATTCACCTTTTTTTGGATTTTGATAATTCGTTTCGGAAAAATAGTGCCGAATGTGACAGGTGGCCGTCGAGTGCTACTGCGTAGTTTCCTATTGTGGTTTATTTAAAAGAAATTAGGCTTATCGGTTAATTTTCTTACATCCACTTTAATAGAGTGAAAGTTTCTGTGTCGGGATATGCATCTTTTTTTGGATTTTGATAATTCGTTTCGGAAAAATAGTGCCGAATGTGACAGGTGGCCGTCGGGTGCTACTGCGTAGTTTCTTACTGTGGCTTATTTAAGCGAAATTAGGCTTATCGATTAGGTTTCTTCAATCCATTCTAATAGAGTGAAAGTTTCTGTGTCGGGATATGCATCTTTTTTTGGATTTTGATAATTCGTTTCGGAAAAATAGTGCCGAATGTGACAGGTGGCCGTCGGGTGCTACTGCGTAGTTTCTTACTGTGGCTTATTTAAGCGAAATTAGGCTTATCGATTAGGTTTCTTCAATCGACCTTAATAGAGTGAAAGTTTCTGTGTAGGGATATGCATCTTTCTTTGAATTTTGATAATCCATTTCGGAAAAATAGAGCCGAATGTGACAGGTGGCCGTCGGGTGCCGTGCATAGTTTCCTCTTGTGGTTTATTTAAAAGAAATTAGGCTTATCGGTTAATTTTCTTCCATCCACTTTAATAGAGTGAAAGTTTCTGTGTCGGGATATGCATCTTTCTTTGACTTTTCATAATCCATTTCGGAAAAATAGTGCCGAATGTGACAGGTGGCCGTCGGGTGCTACTGCGTAGTTTCCTACTGTGGCTTATTTAAGCGAAATTAGGCTTATCGATTAGGTTTCTTCAATCCACCTTAATAGAGTGAAAGTTTCTGTGTAGGGATATGCATCTTTCTTTGAATTTTGATAATCCATTTCGGAAAAATAGAGCCGAATGTGACAGGTGGCCGTCGGGTGCCGTGCATAGTTTCCTCTTGTGGTTTATTTAAAAGAAATTAGGCTTATCGGTTAATTTTCTTCCATCCACTTTAATAGAGTGAAAGTTTCTGTGTCGGGATATGCATCTTTTTTTGGATTTTGATTATTCGTTTCGGAAAAATAGTGCCGAATGTGACAGGTGGCCGTCGGGTGCTGCTGCGTAGTTTCCTACTGTGGCTTATTTAAGCGAAATTAGGCTTATCGATTAGGTTTCTTCAATCCACTTTAATAGAGTGAAAATTTCTGTGTCGGGATATGTAACTTCTTTTGGATTTTGATAATCTGTTTTCGAAATACGGTGCCGTAAGTGGGAGCGTCTGGCAGGTCGTACTGCGACGTTATCTTTCGGGGCTTAGCTTTTCGGAACTTCCACCTTTGATTAGGATTTTTCGATTTACTTCTTTAGAATGGTGTCTTTTGTAATTAGTTTGATAGTTTCTTTTGTATTTTGATTGTTTTTTTTCAAAAAATATTGAAAAGATACAAATGCTTATAAATGTGTACTCACATAGTTTCTTATTATCATTTATATATTCCAGGTTTTGGTTATGGATTAGGTTTTTTCGATTTGTTTGCCCAGAATAGACTCTTCTCTGACTATTTCGATATTTTTGTTCCCAATTTTTACCGTTCGTTTTCAAAATAACGCTATGGTTTATACTCTGTTTGATGTTTATTTCCACAACATTCAAAAATTGAACGTGTTGCAAACGTGCATCTAAACAGAAATTTATTTCATTGTTTGTTATGATTAATACGACTTCCGTATTAACATTTTGCAACGGAATATAAATACATATAACACATATTAATAAATTCACACCAAGAACAGTATTTTCTGAATGTAAGATGTCGTTATTGGCTATTTTTTTTATTTATTTTTCAGTTACAAGATCAACCTCATTTCCTCGAATCCAAGAATTATATGTAAGTAATTTTTCTTGCAGTTCATTTTTACATTTGTAATATATCACCTTTGATTGTGACAATATTTTCCAGAATATTGGACTTTGCTATGAAATAAGCTCATCAAACGATTCCGGCCTTGCTACATAATATTGAATCCAGCAAAATGCTAGCCATTGGAAGTTTCTCATGATCGCCTGACTTCTATAGTTCAGCGAACGAAACTGTAAACTGCGTATAAAAATATCAATCTGCTTGAAATTTGTCCTTGGCCGAGATGCATTCCCAGCCTCTCTGCCCCCCTGCACCCTCCAGTAATTCATTGTTCGGAACAGGTTTGCTAACTCACAGTGCTGGGTAGCATTGTGCCACTGGAAATCATGGTAAGCGGACATATCGTTATGTGTATTGCATACGTGCTGCGTAATACTTTCAGGGCTATTTTGATACTATTTGTACAACATTATTACTTTCGTTCAGCCACAAGACAATTTTGTTTGCCTGAATTAAATTATCGAATATCAATTTCGCCGTATTATTCTGATTTACTCTGTATACTATTCACAGACATGTGATTCGTCAACCATAAGGACCTTTACGAAGTTCATATCTCCGTGCTATCGCGGGCTTTGGAAATGGTGGGAAGAGCTAGGTCTCTCGACCAATCCGCTGACGGCTAGGCGACGCCATGATAGGGTGGGGTCATTTTCCTTTTGAACGTCGTGGCAACTGGACGTGAGATCGAATTCAGGTATTCTTTTCATTTATTATTGTGGATAACTTTCATTTCTGTTCTTTCACCATTTATATACGATTGCTAACTGCATCTTTTTAACATCTGTTTATGTAATAACTTTTAGAACGTAACTTTGGTAAAATCAAATAATTTTACTAGTTTTTTGAAATTCCATTTTTCCATTCGGTTGCTTTAGCTTTTAAATTGAAATTCGAATACGACTATTCTCCCATTTTAATATGAATTCTGATAGTTTTACACATTCATGCTAAATTTATGATTTCTGCTTTTGCAGATTATTAATTGATTCCAAGGATCACGTAGAACGCATTGAACGCACCAACGGTCGTATTGGAGGACGAGCAGCAGACACCGTGATGGTTTGTAACCAAAGTCGTGAAATCTATGTCGGAAGTTGGTAGTGGCGAACATTAATTATGTTACGAAGATAGACTCAATGTGCATTTGTACTTTCATTTTATTCGAACATTGTTAATCTTTAGTCTAATCGTTGAACATTTTTTAATTACATGTTTGACATTATTGTAAAATATCATAGAATGTTGTAAGATTTCTTGTTGATTTCTTGATTTAATCGTACTTGTAACATATTACTGCATTTCGGTACTAGAGTTATATCGTTGTAATCGGTACTAGAGTTGTAACAGAATTGACAATCGCCTATTACTTTTTATTAATATATTTGAATTTACCTTTGATCATTTGAATTAATTTTCGTTTTCTTCTGTACAGATTAATCTCTGATGACTGGAATGGCCTGATAGCGCAAGAGTTTCAAAGAAGGAGCGGCATATTGACAAATGGCTGACTTTACAGCTTTTCATTGAAAGCTGGTAATGCCTAATGTATTATCATACAATAAATAGATTTGCATTATATTTTTGATGTGTCATTATTGATATTTGATACAAAATTTGCAAATATTACATAATTTCTTAGGATCTTTTCGATAAAACTGGAAAGAAGTTAAATTGTTAAATTAAATCTTCGTATTTCGAGAATTTTGTATCAAATCATTTCGTAGTTTGAAATGGTCGAAATAAGTCATTTCGAAGGTGTGTTAATAATTTACATATAACTTGAAGTTGATTCATTGAATGTTTCACCATTTAAATAAAAGATTCGAATAACTTTCACAATTTGCATTATTTGGTTTGTGAACACTACGTCGTTCAAAACGATCATATAAATTGTATCAATAAATCTGTTTCGTTGCTGGGATTTTCAAATATTCGGAATCATTTTCAATATTAATACTTAATTACAGTGGATCAATGTTATATCTGAATAAAGAACGTTCATAAAAGTAGTAGTACGAAAGAAATTGTAATGTACAATTATTAATGTATATAATTAATATATATAATTAATAATATATAAATAATGTATAATTTTTATACTGTATAATATTACTGTACAATATTAATATAATTATGTATAATATTGAATTCTTCCAATTATATTATGTACTTATTGAACAAATTATTTGCGACCATTAAATAGCGGAATACGAATTTTTCAGTATGTTAACATGGTTTCTACGACATATACGCCACAGTCACGTGATTCGTCAGACATGACGGCCTCTAGGAAGTTCAAATCTTTCTGCTATCGCGGGCTTTTGAAATGGCGGGAAGAGCTAGGTCTCTCGACCAATCCGCTGACGGCTAGGCAACGCCATGATAGGGTGGGGTCATTCTCCTTTTGAACGTCGCGGCAACTAGACGTGCGATCCAATTTCTGGTACGTATATTATCGTGTCTTTGAATCGAAATTTCAACACGATTATTCTCACATTTCAATCTAATTAATGATATTTTCACATATTTGTACAATATTATGATTTTCATGTGTGCAGTATGTTGGTTGATCGTAAGAATGGTGTAGAAGGCATCAAACGTTAACGAACGCGCTTGAGAACGAAGTACAGACGCCATGTTCGCTCGCCTTCAAATTTGCCAAGCCTTCGTGAAAATATGGTAATGTTGAATTTCTTGTATCAAAGCCAGACTTATGAAGTGTACGTAAGTACTTTATTGGTAATTTGTTTCATGTATCATTTTATAATATATAATTATGACAATATTTGAGATTTTGAAAAATATTCATTAAATCTTGTTATATTTGACTTAGAAAGCGAAATAATTCACATATTACATTATTTCGGTTTCAAATATTTTACAACATCGTCATAATTTTGTCTTAAACAATAATTTTTATTATTTTTACGAAAGAGTCGTAATTACAGTTGCGTTGAATTTTCAAACGCAAGTTCGGAAATTATTGCGTCATTTCATCGTGCAATCCGTATGCGCAGTTAGTATGCGCGGTCACTATGCGCAGTCCGTCTGCGCAGTCCGTATGCGCGGTCGGTATGCGCGTTTCGACTGCGCAGGTAGACGGCGCAGTTATATTTCAAGTTCTACTGTATTCCATTCATATCGTTTCTACATTCTTTATAATAGTTACAATGTATTACATTCATTCGTGTGCAGATCAAATAGGTGTTTTATTTCTGACTTAAATGATCAACAGTAGGAATAACGGATGGTTATAACTTCATAAGTACAGCAGTATTTCTTTAACATTTGTTCAACAGGGAGAATAACTCTCACGACATTCCTCAGTCCCCACTAATGCATTTTTTTCAGGAATTTTCGTGGCCGTGCGCGATGCCACCATTCGAGTCAGTGCTTTTTTACGTATCAAATTTTTTTCTCAGAGCCCAATAGCTCTTGCTACATATAACCATAATAGCCATACACAAATGTAGAGTCAGTGTTTGTTCGCCGATTGAAGTTTAAACGGACGCGTTAATGATCTTTTATTTTTCTTTTTTTTTTTTTTAATGTTCGTTACCGGTATTAGAGTCGACTATACCCAGGAGTGGACCCAAGGCTGCTCTGCAATCCAAGAATGTAAGTATGTAAGTATGTTTGCATGCTGTAATTTAATTAATACCTTTTCTTAAAGAATAAATTTTATTATTCATCATGCTACGTGTTTTTCCGTAGATCCGACAAGTCTGATGGCATTGAAGTCAGCTCTTCGCTGGACAGGATTCATCTTTGCTCCAGAAGTCAATACTGTAAGTACGTTTGCATATTGTAATTGAATAAATCTTAATCAATCGTACGAATCGTATAAAATTAGACTCTTCAAATATTTGTGTCCTGATGATATAACAGTAGTATTGAACATTTTGTTGCAGATTTTCTACAGCCCATATTTTCCTATGGATCCGACAACTGTGTTACTATTCAAGTCAACCCCCACCAACGACGGTCTTCACGATGACTTCCTCTGGACCATTGAAGCATCGTTCTCCGCATCATTGGTGAGTCGCATGCATTTTGGTTCCTCTGGTCATTCAATCATGTCGTAGGACGAAAGGTCCGAATCGACACGGATGATTGGTTGTATTACGTAGAATTTCTTGTGAACATAGTGACCACGGGTATTTATTATACCCGTGAGTAGTAACAAAATGTCTTCTGTGTTTTATTTATTAATTTAGGATAGGTTTTCTTGCACATCGCGTTTCTGAATAATGATAATAAAAATATGGATAGTTGGCACATAGTATATTGAAATAAGTAACACAGAATTGTTAATTAGTTTACTATAGAATAAATATTGAAATAAATATTTGAATACCGATATGTTGGAATATTTTGTAGTATAGAAGTCGAATGCCCTTCGACTTCGTTACTATGAAACTTATAATTATAACACAGCAACAATGATTATATATCTTATCATTGTTGCTTTAATAAATAAATGCCAATTCCATTTTTTGCATTTTGCTAATGTTGAATAATTTAATAACTTAATTAACTTTTTTTTCGTTCGAAAATGTATTAGATATTATGTGCAAGAAAACATTTCGCGACAGATAGATTTTGGAATCAAAGCAATAAACTTGAACTCTATTTTTGTATTCGAAAATGTGCTTTGATGAAGAAATCATCTGAGGTTACTGGAATCATTAGAGTCAATTGTTTCATTACGTCTTGTCTTTGCCTTCACGAATAAATTCCTTATTCATTATCAATATTTTTTTTCAATATTCAAATTTCAATAATTCCTTAATTTTGTAAAGTAAAGTCATTGTAGATAAATTACAAAAATACAAGATGAAAGAACGTTAGACCGTTAAATAAACGCTGCATGCACTAATCATGCTTTTAGTTCAGGATTTTCAGGTTTAACCCTTTCCGTGTTCATTGCCAGGAACCCACTCACGTGCCCAGGTGTTACTTGGGTGGGAGAAAGGCAATGGGCATGATGACCATAGTTCATAAGATTATAATGTTTTTAGCGGCTGACGATGAGTTAGGGTATCGTGCACGACGTATTTTCCACATTGTGTGTGTGGATAGGTTGTGGAATTACGTCGTTCGTACATTTGTTTCCTTCCCTTTTCCGAATATTTATGAATTTTGAGAATTCGTGAATATTAGTGGCAATAGTAGATCATAATCCGCTATTAAATACAACGGATTACGGATAGTATAAACGCGGTAATGTTACCAATTTTCGTACTTCCGCGATTATGAATTTTTTTCGGGAACTGATATACTCGCGCTTTACGCAAAGGTCCCTAGCCATCGTCAGCCGATTTCAGTAAATGGTACGTACAATTAAAGTGTGCAAGTAGTATGTTTACACTCGGGTGTCGGGGGCGTCCCGGGACGCTTACTGTAGTGTAGGATCTTTGCGCCCTGGTGATGTGTGAGAACCGTGGAGTGTGGTGTGTTGGAATGCTTGATTTTTGCCATTTTTTAAATATAGGAGGAGTTAGGTAGGTAGTATATTCTGGTGTGCTTGGTAGTTATAAGTAGGTAGGGCCGGGCAGGTTGGCACAGTCTTAGATCGGGTAGGCGCGTTTCGCGTGCACAACCTGTTTCAGGAAATATCATTTGAATAGTCGACGGTGAAGCTGGCACGTTTGGGGGTTGCCATTCGTCACTAGCTTTACCTATCGATTTTTTCAAATTTTCGTCGCGGTCGCGGTTGTGGTCGAACGTGTATGTGCTCGAGTTTCTGCACGTGTGCACGAACAACGATCATTCCGATCGTTGCTTGTCCATGTGAGTCTCGATTAGCTTTCGCGGTTTGTATTTTTTTTTTTTTTCCCGATTAGAGAATCTCGAGCCTAGATATAAGTTTCAGCGAGCATGGCGCTCGAAGAAAGAAGAAGAGGCTATTAGGTACCCGACAAACTGTCACAAGAAGGGTGCCTAGGAATGATTTCCCATCCGAAGGATGGGGAATCATTCTTGTTATTAATTTGTCACTATGCTCTTATTTAGTAGTATGTAGTAGTAGTAGTAGTAGTTTGTTTACTGACCGATGTACATATCGGTCCAGCATCCTGTTTTGGGCAAATCGCGATTTTTCTGAATAGCGTTGCGAATAATTGATCACGGGTTGAGTTAGTGTTGCGAAGGAGAGCTGATTTCGCGACTTTAATTAGAGTTGCGAAGAAATAATTTCGGTTTGAATTAGAGTTGCGATAAAGTAATGATCGCGTTTGATTTAGCGTTGCGAATTATAAGAACGCGATTGCCTTTTATACCTTTTTACATGAATTATTGTTTCTTGTTAAATAGTAATATTAGGATTTGTTACACGAACGAAGTAAAATTTGTCATTTTTTTTGAAAATTAAATTATATTAAATTTTTATTAGCTTTCAGTTATATTTATAGCGTTGCGACTTTTGCTAATCGGAATTTTTCAAAAGTAGCTTTTGTACATATAGAGATAGTAATTTTTATTAAATTCGTTTTAAGAATTAGCGTTGCGTTTAACTTTATCGCGTTTTTTTTCTTTTTTTAAATTAATACCTACATTTATAGTTAGTGTTGCGTTGAAATAAGGTCGCGTTTTTTCACGTAGTGTTGCGAACACGTAATGCTCAAAATTCTTCCACTGGGACTGTGGAAGTACAGTCCTGTTCCTGAAGAGAATCACCTGTTGCAGCTATAGAGCTGCAGGTAGGTGGTCACGCATCAGCAGCCTGGACCATGGCTGCCCATAATTTTCCGCTATTAGTGTTGCGTATTTTTGCAAATGGGTGCATAAATTAGTTTTTATTAGTGTTGCGTTCGTAATCCATACATCTTAGCATGATTATTTTCGGGAATTATCCGTTCTTTTCTTTCTTTTTGTATTTTTTTTTTTTTTTTTTGATTTTTTGTAAATGATAAATTAATTTTTATAGCGAATATTATGAAGCACCCTTCGCGTTTGATTTTGTAAATTTTCTCTATTATCGATAGATTTAATAAATTAGTGTTGCGAAATTTGGAATGATATTTCACTCACGGTTTTTTACTCGGGTTTAATTGAGTGAAAATTTTTGTTTCGGTGGCCCTTCTGGCTACCATTGTGTTTTCTTTTTCAGCGCCCTTTGTTAGCGAAATATTTGTTACTAAAAATACTGCTGTATAATATATTTTTTTGTTTTGAATAATTTCTTTTCCTTTTTTCTCACAAAATATTAAATTTTTTCAAATCAATCTTGTAAAATAATGTTAGCTAAAGTGACATTTGCTTGAGATGTCAATAGAAATTCGTATCTTAGAATCAAGAATGTCCGAATTTGTTTTGCACCAATTAAAATTCATTCGCGAACCTCGTCTATTTTTAATAGAAATTTTGCAAGTAAAATGTTTCGTTTCTGTAATTCGACTCTTCGTACAAGTAATAGTATTTTCTTTTTTCTTTTTTTTTCTTTTCCGTGTTCGGAGGAATTGCGATTTTTTCCATTTCTTCTTTCTTTTTTTTTTTTAAATAACCGCGAATAAATTGCAGTAAAGTAATTACAAGTTTTTGAAAAATTTTGTTTGAATACCATTAAAATTCTGTTTAAATACAACTTGTTTCCTTTCAGCTGCCAATTAAAAATATTTTCTTTTTATTTACTAATCCAGTACCTAAGTTTGTTTTAGATTTATAAATGTTCAAAGCTTGCTTAATTGCATTTCAAATATTCGAGCTTATGTAAGTATGTCAGAGGCTCAGCAGTGGAATAACATATATGAAAGGAAATGACTTAAAGGAAACTGGTGTGTGAGTCTCATTTATTTATTTATAATCTCATCATGTTAATTACTATAATAAATTATGTCTCGTATAATTTTACTAATTTTTTTGCAGTTTGATATGTTTCAGGAAGCATTGCGAGAGCTGCGGAGATGGTGCGAGGAGATTCAAATTCCATATAACTTCCACATTCTTTTTCCTTAAGATTGTGATATTTTATAGATAGGGTTCTGAATCAAATCTTTAATCCCTTCTCTAGGTGGAGTATATTTCTATATTTCTCATGTGCAGACTGTATTTTGATATTTCTCATGTGTTGACTGTATTCGTACATTCCTGACATCTAGACTGTATTCCTATATTCCTGATATGTAGATTGTATTCCTATATTCCTGATAAGTAAGCTGTATTTCTGTATTTCTGATAAGTAAGCTGTATTTCTGTATTTCTGATAAGTAAGCTGTATTTCTATATTTCTGATAAGTGAGCTTTATTTCTATATTTCTGATAAGTAAGTCGTATTTCAATATTCCTAATAAGTAAGATGTATTTATGTATCCCTGATGTGTGATCTGTATAACACCTCCTCCTCACCTTGCCCATGGTTTTATTCACATATACTATGGTGTATAAAGAATAATTCAAATTTTTATTTCGGTAGGATTACAAAATTTGTTTTAGAATCTCTTATGGACCACTGTCGGAAGGCAGTCACATGGTATGTTCCTAATTCTTTGTTTCAATTTGAGATTTGACATGTGGAATGAATTATGAATTAGGACGAATTAGATTTTTAATCAGGCAGGATGAATTAGATTTTTACATAGGCAGGATGAATTAGAATTTTAGCCAGGCAGGATATTTTTAAGCTAAATAAGACTTACGTTTAGATAATATACTTGGAGGTTAAGATGTTAATAGTACTTAAGTAAGGAATTAATACGTAAGCAGGGGGCTTACACTACAATGTTAGGCTTGTTCGTATTGACGTAATATAACATTCAGATAGTATTAAGGTTAACTAAAGGTAATTATGCATGTTAATAATTGGGTTTTTATATAATTAATGGTGGTATTGGTGGTATTAAGTAGTAGTAGTATTGCTTGGTATTAAGTTGGTTAAATAAATTTAATTCTTAATGCTTAGTTTAATCCTTAAGTTTAATGCTATTTTATACTTATATTGTTTATTTGTTTTTATTTATTTATTTATTGTATGCTTTTATTCCTAGGTTTAATTGGAGGTGAAATTTATGCTTTATTTTCAGGTTTAGTTCCAGGCGAAATTATTTATCTTTCATTTTCAGGTTTAGCTATTTCATGCGTATTTTATTTATTTATTTTTAATTATTTATTTATTTTTAATTATTTATTTATTTATTTATTTTATGCTTTTATTTGTAGATTTAGTTGGAGGTAAAATTTATGCTTTATTTTCAGGTTTAGTTCCAGGCGAAATTATCTATGTTTCATTTTCAGGTTTAGCTTTTCGCGTCGATTTTTCTTTTCAATCCTTTTTGCCATTGTTTTGTACAACGATCAAAGATTGAGCGTTTTGCAATCGTGCACAAGAAGGGCAATTTATTTGAATGTTGATTAATTTTTTCGCGAATGGAGGGAGGATGGGTCGTGGATAGGGTGGGTCTCCATTCGCAGCACCTCCTCGTGGTGAGACCTGGGCAATCAGTATTATTTAACATATCATTTCTAATTGTTTCACTATAGTTATGTCATACATAACTGATAGGTATGATACAATTATGAATGATATAGTAAGTAATATGAGCTAATTGGCTGCGATTTTGTTGAAGATTATCACATATTAGGTTAGAAAAGAGTCATCGGTTATCATTCCTCTTCTATTTATATTATATATTCATAAGTTCCATTTGTAGTTCAATTAAAATAGCGTTCATTGAAATTTATACCATTTATCCACTATAAGTCATGTACCTATTTACATCTTTTGTGAAAAAATTGTGAAATTTATTCCTCTGTTGTTTCTCTTATCGTATGTAGGTAAGAGAGTTTACAATTCGATTACGTTTCATTTATTTTCCGTAATGTGGCTGTACACTCGAATTTAATCTTAGAATTTTGTCACTGAAAAATTCCGAGGTAGTAGGATTCATGTTACAAGGCCAAGATAGTTTATTTCAAGAATAGCGTAATTCTATGTTGCTTGAAAATATTTCGTCTTCTCTTGTACTATCTACCCCGATCGATTCAATACTTATTTAATAGCTATATGAAATTTCGTTTTCGTAAGTCCTTAAAATAAATCCATTGATGAGTGAAATATATAATATGTTAATGAAAAGGCTATTAAAAACATATAAAGCTTAAATTATGTTTAATTTAGCAATTATTTTATCTAAATATTCAACATTCTATTGTAATTTTATTTTTTCATTTTATTACTACTAGGATTTATCGATCAATAATAGGGAAATGAATTCTTTGTATAGATGAAATAATTTTCTTGAGGTTTGAGATAGGTTTTAATAATTCTTTCAATAATAGGTTTTAATTTCTTTTTAATGATAAGTACGTTTCTAATTAATTTGTTCAAGGTAAGACGTGTTTACGTTTGTATACATCTATACGTGACACTTTTTCATAATTTGCCTTTTTCGCAGCTGGTATTAAATTATATATCCAAATTTCGATTATGGATTCGTTGTAGAGAAGTTAATTTTACAAGAGTTAGCCAATGGATATTACAGATTTGAAAAAAAGTTAAAATTTGTTGGGCAGTGTTATAGAATGTGAATCGTCCAGAGTCGATTGTTTTCAATTAAACGTGTGAACAGTGTTCTTAATTCCACAGTTTGCATCGAGTCGATAACAGATTCTATTAAAAGCGCGAAATTTGAATTTCCATCGTTCTATAGAATAAAAGCATGAAACTAATTTTTGTACGAAAAATATAATTATAAAGTAGATTTGACTTAATTGCTTACTGACATCTAATACGGGAGAAATGTATTTTTTTAATATAAATAATTACATTAATATACACATCATTTTTATACTATCAATACTATCTCGCATTTTGTTATACGTTTACTTCTGTCAATTATTAAATTGTTCGATAACTTCTTTTTATTATTATAGTTAATAATTATAATGAATGAAGAATCTGTGTGGCAAGAATTGTCAGAAATTCTAGCTGATCCTCCAGAGACAAGAGATAAGTGCTCGCAGTGCAAGTATGTACACATTCTTGTTTAGGTTATGTTTAAGTGATTCTCTTTAATTTACGTATATGCATTTGATATATTTAAACTATAGTTTTATATATGTTTTAAATTATATTAAATACATTAATATTATACGTATATAGAAGACCAGTACCAGTATGTTGGTGTCCAGGGTTACCAAAGCATCCTGTATGTCCTGCATCAAAAATAATAATTTTACAACATCCAGCTGAAGCAAAACGTTGCTTACGAACTGCACCCATGCTTGCACTGGGTTTAGAACCTGGAAAGTGTATAATTTATAGGTAAGTAGTTTAAAATATTATTAATTAACATCAAAAGTTCAAGTTGATGTAATAATATTCTTTTATCTCAGAGGAAAAAAATTTCCACTTTCAAAACATGAGGGCTTAGCCGAAATTTTAAATAATAAAGATACTATATTATTATATCCATCACCAGGTGCAATAGCACTTGATAAATTAAATCCTGTTGGAATTAATGGACAGAAACCGTATAATCTTGTTTTATTAGATGGAACTTGGCCACAAGCAAAGGTAATATACCTTATAACTCAACCAATTCGTATAGACTGAAGTAAATAAAGAAAAAGTCATTTCAATAGGCAATATATCATTCAAGTCCAGCTCTGTGTATTTTACAAGCCTGTAAATTAGTTGGAGTTCCAACAAGTGAATATGTTATTAGAACCCAACCGACTGAAGGTTGTTTATCTACACTTGAAACTGGTGCATTTGCACTTTCCATTTTAGAAGGTGATCCAGAACTGAAAAATCAAATGCTTGGACCTTTACATTATCTTTGCAGGCAAGTTTTTAATAATATAATATAAAAATACATCTTATAGTAATAATAACTATGTGAATTTTAGGTTTCAACTAGAAAATGGTGCTGTAACTCATCAAAGTAAAGAATTTCTAATTAAACAAAAAGCATACCCAAAACTTATAGGACGAAGATTAGCTAAACAATTACGTATGCTGCCTGAAGAATCTACATAATATTTTCTTATTTAATAGTTTTTGAAGAGATTTTATTTTATAATAAATGTGTAATTTTTATAAGCATGTTTAAAAAGATGACACAAAAAAACAAATAAGATAAACGAATAAAATTTTTAACTTAAACGTGTGTTTTTACAAACATTGCATTGTGTTATTGCATATTTTTTGACAATACACGAAAATCAAATTTAACATTTCCATATTGTGGTATAAAGTTAAATGACCATAAAACATTACTTTGTAATGTAACATGCGTTATATCTTTAAATAAATGTACGCCTTGTCTTGTAAATGGATCCCATGATATCCGCTTTCCGGGGTGCACTTCTATAGTAGGTCCTGATGATACCGTGATTTCAGAGTTCAGTTGCCAGTCGACCCATAAAGCTACACCATTACATGTTCCCTCTCTAAATTAAAAAAAAATTTGTAAAATACACCTACTAAGTTATGATAATCATTAATATAAAATCCAATGAAATCTTACATTAAAATTGGCACAGTTTCTGAAATATTTACATTTTCACTTTCATACACATTTTGTGTTAAATTAAATTTCTTAATAACAAAAGGTAAAGTTAATGCTTTTGCAGGATATTCCCATAATGGTTGAGCTTCTATAGGACTATCACTTTTATCGCTTGATGCCTATAAAATATTGTAAAAATTAAATATTTTATTATATTCTTCAATTTATATCGACTTACTTGTATAAGTTTGTCGAAAATAGATAAATCAAAACCCTCACAGACTCCAACAGGTTCTCGTATTTTATGTAAGTCTTTAAATTCAACTACAATGCCCATTATAGTTGCTGCAATTGGAATCCTTTGTATTTGAGATGAATATCTTGAAACCAAATACCAAAAATGAAGATTTTCCCATGGTACAATTGAAGTAATAAAATATGGTTCACCAAAAATTAAATTAATTGCACTTTCAGGAGGCAAATTATTTACTGATTCAATAACTTCTACTTTTTCTGAAAGATCATTTGTTTTGACAAACATTTCGATACATTTCCTGGATAAAAGGTTCGTTTCTAAAATGAATATTTTTTTCGCGCCTAATTTAATAGCTGCAAGACCTAATAAACAACCGTCTGAAAGACATAAACACACAGTATCCGACGTAATTTTTTTTTCTAAAGCCTTAATATATTTCTCATTTCGTGTATAATCATTTAATTGACCTATACGAGTCCTACAATAAGCTACATGAATATTACAAGTACAAACAGGTCTTTTACAATCTGGTACTTCATTTCTGTAAATAAAATTTTATATATATAGTTATAAAATAGCAAAAAATAACAAGATATATGAGGTGTTTAAATTAGCATACATTGATTCATTTATTAATTGAAACCATAATGAATATTCATCGTGATATCCAATCAAACTAATTTCATTGTTAGCAGCAATTGATGTTTCAACAGGTAAATAGTAAATAGCTTGCATCCAATGATCTCTCCAGGGCATTGCATTTGCTATCACTTTCATACTGAAACCTTTATTCTGTAAAGTCTTTGTATCTGGATGTTCCCACACTGGAGCACAACTTAATAAAACCTACATAGAAACTATTTAGTCGCAAGCTTGAAAGTTTTTAATAAATGATAATTACCTCGTTATTTATATCCATGACCAAATCCCACCACATAAAAATAGCATGTGCAGTACCATTTACAGTTGGTTTTACATGTAAACATTTTTTTTCATCATATAATAAAGTTGACTTACCAGATAGATCAAACCTAAAAACAAACATTTTTATGTATATTTTTATGTATATATATACAGCTTTGTACAGTTAAATATACATATGACATACTTTTACCTAAATATTGGTTGAGGTGGTAATAAAGGTTTAAATGCATTGTCAGGAAATTGTGTTAACTGTATATCATGTACTGCAGCTGCACCAGAACAAGATTTTACAGAATATGGTATATTTAATAAACATTTGTTTTTATTTTGAATAGGATGTATTGTATTCCATGCACATACAGTGGAACTCTCCACTACTTGTACCCAAATAGTAGCAGTATGTGGAACTACAATACTATTTTCCTAACATAAAATAAATGAATGTATATTAAATATTATTACATAAAATTGTCTAAATTAAAAATTTAAGATTTATACTTCAAGTAGATTTTCATGAGCATGACGAAATGTAGAAAGTGCTCCTTCTCCAATAAGTTCTGTATCAAATACTTCGGTAACTAAAATATTTGCTTTTTTGACCATATCACCATCCTTCCCAACAGTCATTTCTGTAGAACGCTTGTGTACTAACTTAATTTTATCCTCAAATCCATTTTCTTGGATTATTTTTATCGCACATTTAGCCATTGGTGTAAAAGCCTAACAAATACGCATAATCTTCAAAAACATAAAAATATAATTTTCTAATTTAATAACAAATAATATTATTTACTTCACAAGCTGTTATAGTATCTGCTCCACATTTAGCAGCCATCATTGATAATAAACCAGTTCCAGTACCTATGTCAAGTACATTAGCTTTTTCTCCATTTTGGTGCTTCTTTTCAATTGCGCTTTTAATACCTAGATAGTATGTTTGATTCTATAATTATAATAGAATTTTATAAATAGAAATACCAAATTTATTTTATATTACATTATCTAAAAATAATATAATATAGAATACAAACTCTTTCAATATCATGCAACATATCAGCAAATGCTGATCTAGCAACTTCTTGGTGATAATCATAATTTTCATCTTTTTCCTCCCAATTATTAGTTCCAGTTAGAGGATTTAAACATTGAATAAAAACACTCATATTCTGTACACGAGTTAATCTATTGAAATAAAATTTGAGCATAACCTTCCTATAATCAACTTAGTACTGTGTGCCCGCGAGAAGTTGGTTAACGGGACGTGCAGGGGCTAGGGGAGTACTTTGCTTGCTCCACCTATCCTCACCTTTGAGGCTCCCATTGTTTTCACTTGAACACACTAGCTAACGCTAGTAAGAAAGGTCATTTCCATTGGTACAATGGTAATAAAATAATGCAAATGTAATGTAAATTATATTTTGTTAAATTTAAAATTTTTTTCGCGCGTAATTTTATTACATCGTTTTATTACTAGATGGCATACTTTTACATCAGTCTGTGGGTATTATTTTCATTTGCTTAAACTTCCTGATTACTCGGTCGGATAATGAGTATTTCTTTAAAGCATATGCACGTTGCCTTTCATGCTTTTTAGGTGTCATAAAACAAAGAACTTTGAGAAAGTCAAGAACTATGGTTCTTTGAGATAATTTCATCTTGAAGTTGGAAAGTATATAAATATTTCACTATTTTTCCCGCACTTTATGACCGATTTTATGATGGCACTGGTATAGTACTTGCCTTTCAATGGCTTTCTATTTTGTTTGAATAATAGGTTAAAGAATACTCGTCAGAAGAAAGTGCTACATTTTTAACTTTGTTAATCATTTACAATTTCGATTCGAATAATCCTCTGCATTATTACTAGCATTAATTTTTTCTCTTTATTAAAAAGCAAGGGAATTAAAGGAAACAATCCATGTGTACGCCCGGTATTTATTTTAACATTCAACTGACAACAATATATATATGTACAGATTTACGTATACGTAATATTAGTGTATATATACTCATTATATTAATATATAATTATAACATTAACTACTGTCCGCATCTGTCCTTTATATCTTATTCATTATTGCGCAAGCTACATCGACATTATTTACTTGTTTCCATGTATCGTTAATAAAACTTCAATAACGCGAATCATCTTCGAAACCTAACTTCACAACTTACGCTCGTATCTGATCGAATAATATCCAAACCTTCTACTTCACGTTTAAATTGCACCTTAAGTATGGATGGACACGACTTCTTCGTTATACATTTTGCAAACTCAGCAGGATATGTAGAAAACAATAAAACAATATTGTCACAATTGAAACTTACAAAATGGTACTATATCAAGATCAATATTCCAATCTTCTATGGTTGATTGAATATGCGATAGTCTCTAATCGTTTTTGATACATTTCATTGACACTTTTCGTTTGTTCTACCGATATAGACAGGAAATAACGTTCTTCTCTTAATCCTCGAGCGGCCATAAGTGGATCTTAAATTACACGAATCGGCGTATATGTGTACAAAGTGCGCTTGAATAAGGTATCTTTTATTTTTCAATAAATTTTTGTCTTTTAATTATTGTCTGCTAATTATTGTCTTGCTCAGGCAAATAATATTCACTCCATTCCTTATTTGTGTTACTAGCTTTAGTTTCTTTTATTTTTTAAATTGATAAGTAATAACACTTTGCAGTTACATGTACTTTAATTATCGACGAGGATGTCAAACGATTACGGTTTAACGATTAAATGTTGGCACACTATATACACTAACGCAACCCTTCGAGGCTCGAGATGTTGAATAACGGTATGAAGAAATAAAATGTACTCGAATGAATTATTGTCCGATTTTGTATGTTTCGGATTCGTAGTTCGAGGCAATGTATACGAAACATATGATAGTGAACGAAACATTTGTACTATTCATTGCAAGGGCGATTCATCATGTTTCACGCGGCAGCTCCTTGTCCCGCAAGTTATTGTCAGTTTACAGTTTAAAAGACACTTCAACAATTATTTACAGTCGAACTACATCATACGAATAATCATAATATAATATACCAGTACAAGTAAATCACTAATCGATTTAGGAGCAACACAATTAATCATCAGGACTGTGATTAAGTCGATAACAGGATCTTAACAAGTATTATCAACGACTTTTTTCTATATATATCATTTCGTATTAAATCACTCTTATATTATTATAGTTTAGCACCTTCTTCAGGAAACAAGGGAAACGATCTATGTGAATGTAATATCTCAAAACGAAAAGTTGTATATGACTATTACTCTATCAAAGACAGAGATTGTAGTTTCTCTTCTTTACCGGTGATGTAGAGTTATCTCTTGACACTGTGTACGAATTCTACGGTGAATAATTTCCAGTTTCAAGCTGTTCTCGTTAGAATCGTGCTGAAGTGTATGACACTTCGTGATCAACAATTTGTCAAAAAGAGTTAAGACCATACCCAAAAGCGCGCATACAAAATAGGGAGATCCGAAGTACAAATAGACGCGATTAGAGCGTATCTCGCTACTGCTCTAGTCTCTGTTAATAAACGATTCTCTTATCGAAGGAATAGATCCGTTTTGTCCTTCTTCTAAGATACCAATTTCGAGAATATATCAGAATATTAATGTCCACGATAAATTTCATATGATTTTTATCCTTAAAAGACCGACTCGTTTACGGTGTAAAACTTGTCTAAAAAAGTACGATGCCTTACTTGCACGATACAAACGTGTTTAGAGTAACACAAATTTAGGATAACTTAACATATGCATATAAGATACATTGTATACCTTAAGAAAATATATGAGAACGAAATACTCTATTCCTTCGACCGATGCAGCAGCTCTCGATTTCATAGGCCTTAGTGAATGTGCAAGAAGTGCAGTGCATACGTTTATCTTATTGTCAAATTTTCTGTCGATTAAAATTTCGATTAATCGAATCTCATTATTGTCGCACAGATTCCTCGTCGATCGAGTCTTAAAAAATTTCTTATTGTCCTTATACGTTAGAGCGTTCGACGACGTTGGAACGTTCGACGAACATACGCTAAAATCGCAACGAAATTTTCTCGTTTGATATATTGTTTTGATATGCGTACCTCTTATTTCTCGTTTCTATCCCTAACGGGTTACTTTCAATGCGATATAGCTACCAAGCCAGCTAATCAATTCTCGCTTGCCCATCATTCTCTCAGTCAGCTCGTACTTATTAGAAACAAAGCCTATAAATTCGACGCGTCAGATATGTTTGTAGAAGTATCGCTAAAGTAATTGATATTCGTTAATAAGAGGGCTATGATGAAGTATTAACTATTCGAATGCATCACACTTGATCACACTTTTTTAAAGGATATTTTTCATATCATCCTTGATCGCATTGCTTCTTATTCTTCTTCTTCTTCGTTTTCTTTTGATACGTTTGTCGAAAATTTTCCAATAATAGATATTACCTTAGTAATATAATTTCATACAAGAATTAAATACATAACGGTGATAGGATAACGAAGAATCAATCAGTAAAATAGAACTGTTCTTATATACCTCACTGAAGAATTAAAATAAATACAACGATTCGGGAACGATTCCCTCTTTATACGCCCATTGGACGGCTCCTACGCTAATCTTAGATCTCACGTTATTTGCAGTTTGCTAAGCGGTAAAAGTTGTCTCGAATCTAATTTTAATATTATCTTATTTATTATCATCTGCAATTAGTCGCAGGATTGTAACTTGTCTTTTAAGAGTGTATATTGTAAATTCTAAAATGATGCTTTATACGCTAGATAGTCATTGGATATACGATACATTTCGTAAATCATATCAGAACGTGCAGTTTAATTTATGAAATTTACTTGATAAATTTTATTTGTCGAATTCGAGATATTTAAGAAATTGTATTATTTCGATTATCCTTCGGTTCTTTTCCTTTTTAAAGATGCAATTTAAATATTTGATCGCTTTTATTTGCAATGATTTCGGCTTCTTCGATCTTCTGTCCGATATCATTATAACGTGTCGAAAATAAAATTTAATTTATCAAAAGTTGTCGATCTAACGAGGAAGAAAAAACGACCAAGTTAAATTATTTAATTCGTTCAATTTGAGATGTATCATATATCTTCGTAAGCAAAGAAACTGTAAGTTTGGCTTAAAAGTAGAACTTGCAGTTTCTTGTTTATTTTTATTCTTATCCGTTTCGTAACTATTTGTCCATTATTTTATTGGCAATTACTTACTGAAAACGTCGGGGAACGTTTCCATTTTACTTTTCCAGTTGATATTGACATACTCACGTATTGCTAAATGATCCAGAGACTCGAAAAGCAGCAGAGAGACACGTCTTCAAATGAAAAACAATGATCTGTGTTTAAATCGTCATATTAAATTCGTACTTTCGAATTTCTCTGTTATCTAAATTTCTTCTAAAAGAACTTCATCCAAACTTCATCATGATGTAAATATAGTTCGAATTATATTAATCATTTTCGCCATAATTGACACGATGTACCCTTGTAATACGCTCTGAAGTAAATTGCAAAAGTGTCAAGTACCAAACTTAAACGGGAATAAAGGACACGTGTGATATCTAATCGAATTTAAATTAATTGCTAATGATCTGGACCTTGATACGAAGTAAAAAAATGCTGTTTCTCGGTCTATGAACCATTTAAACACATGTTAATCCAACATGCAGGAGGATAACCATTCCTAGGTAAGATCCTCATCGTCATCGCTAGGACCACCGGTCGGGCAACAGAGCCCCTCTGATCCATCGCTTCTTATACAGAATAATAATGTTTCAGCTGGTGTAACTTCGTGTGGTACGATCCCGTGAAACTCTTTCAAATCGGCCGCGGGAAACCACGCTTTCTCGTTATCCTCGATTATAAGTATTCCGAATAGTCTAAACGGAAAATGTGAGCATTTTGCAGGAATGTAAAAGAAGTTGGAAGAAATACGACACGAATAAAGAAATAAAAGGTAGAAAGGAGAAACAAGCTGAGAAAATGCGGAAATATTACCTGC
Source organism: Eufriesea mexicana (assembly GCF_001483705.2). Classification (NCBI taxonomy): domain Eukaryota; kingdom Metazoa; phylum Arthropoda; class Insecta; order Hymenoptera; family Apidae; genus Eufriesea; species Eufriesea mexicana. The sequence continues at coordinate 24,544 of NW_016909828.1, forward strand.
AAATAGCAACCGTAGGAATCCAAAGAACAGAGGCAAGAATGAGTATACCGATGAGAACCAAAGCCCAAACCGGCCACTCGTGTTTCTCTGTAATACCTTTGCTGGCAACCCAAGCTGGATAACCACTTCCATCGACAATGATTTCCACGATCGAGGCAATTAAAATGCTCAACATAGCCATCGGGCTGAGGTATTTCCAACAGATTAGCCAATAAAGGCCTGGACGGTTGCCAGTCATTAGCTCGATATCATCGGCGAATCTATGAATGAAATAATGCCAGCAATTCAAACGATCTTGGAAATAACACAGGTGAGAAACATCAGGTATATTTGGAATATCATTGCATACCTTTTTAGACCATAAACGTACGATACCGCGATACATTCAAAGAAAGCGATGATTAGCAGAGGAAAGTTTCCACTGAAGTTATCAAATAGTAAAAAAACGTAGCTACCAGCACCGTGAGCGAAGGCCATTGAGATCACGCAACAAACCAAGCAAATGCCACCTGTTTCCAGAATGAAACGAGACTATGAAACGACTCTGGTTACCTTTAATTAGTTTAACGGTGATGAACGTTTTAATAATCGCCGACCTGTGAGGATTTCCTTTCGCAAATTTGGGAATAGCTTCATGTCTACGATACTTGTAACAACTCCCTCGAGTGTACCAAATTGAGAGTCAATTCCAAGGGTGAATAGCATAAGGAAAAATAGTATGGACCAGAATTGAGCACCAGGAAATTGATTTATCGCTTCCGTGAAGATGATAAACGCTAAACCTGTGCCTGACGCTGACTGAAATATTTCGAGAAGAAAATTGTTTTTTCAGAGCGAGCAAGTAGTAATGATTTAACTTACGGATGTTTAACAGTGCAACTTACATTGTCCAACTCTTTTTCAAGATCGCATTCCGGTAGTTCTGGCATGATTAAGTTATCCAATGTTCCATTTCCTGTGGTAATATTCAAAAGTGTACCGCTCGCTGGTATTTCATCTGGTATTTTATCTATTTGGCCAAAAATGCTGATGAGCGTGTTGTTTCTCTCCGATAAACAATGTTCATAAACCATGGTAGCTTTGAAACCTATGTTTAAAAATATGTAAACTTTTAGTGGAATTTTTATTAATTTGTGACTTGAAATTCGGTGGAACAAGGAGTAATTACCGATAATAGAAAACACAACAATTCCTGCAAACATCGAAGTGAAACAGTTGGTTAAACTGACCATAATAGCGTCTCGGTAACAATTGTTGTTTACAGGATTGTAAGAAGAAAACGCTATTAAACCACCGAATGCCAAACCGAGGGAAAAGAATATCTGTGTTCCTGCTTCCAACCAGACCACTGGGTCGGTTAATTTCCACCACTGAACAAATAATTTTATTATTGAAAGCTATCGTATTGCTCGAAATTATTTAGACAGCGTGCATACAACATAGACTATACCTTTGGCGTAAAAAGATGTCGTAGACCATCAGACATTCCTGTCAGTGTGACGCCACGAAAGAAGAAAATAATGAGAACGATATACGGAAATGTGGCGGTTACGTACACGACCTATAAAAGATATTTCAATTTATAAAGTTGTTTGAAGAATCGATAGATTAATTCCACGTGTGATTTCGTACGAAATTATGCAATCAACGTTGAATACTTTAAAAGAATACCTTCCCTGAAGACGCGATTCCTTTGATCATGCACATGTAGACGAGAATCCAAGCAATCACCAGTGCCAGAGCAATCTTCCAATTAAATATCTCTGGGGTATTAATGTCTTCAGAAATCATCAAAGTTGTTCGATACCAGAAGTACTGAGTGGGACTGCTAACCTGAGAAACAAACACTGGTTCTAGCGAAATTATCTTAATTAAATATCGAGACATTGATCAAACCAATCGTACCACACACTCTGGTTCAGGTGCATACGATCCATTTTGAAAATATACGTTAGGACACTCTGCCCATGGTAACTGTGACTGGAAACTCTGGAAAAAAATAATTAATTTACTTATTAATCTCATTTCGAACGTTCACATGTAATATGAAATGTTTTCAAATTTATTCGATAAAAAGTAACGAAGAAAGGGTTATACAAATATCAAGAATTGCAATGTTATATCTCTTTGAATGAGAAATTATCAGAAGATGAATGAACGCTCACTTGAACGAAGTAGAAGAGGCACCAAGCGATAATAGTGTTGTAGTACAGAGCTACATTGAATGAAACCACGGCACTGCTTACACCAATACCACCCATATATGGAGAAACCTGTTATAAAACATGAAACGTTGTTTGTGAAAGTGTACGTTTATTTTGACGAGTGGAATTGTATTCATCGTGCAACAATCACCTGATTCCATACGCCTATAGCACCCTTCCGTAGTCTCTGGCCAATTGCCAACTCCAGATAAAATATAGGAATACCCTCGATAGCCAACATTACAAAGTAAGGGATTAAAAATGCACCTGTGTCGAAAGATTAGAACAAACAGCAAACAATTAACCTTTGACACACATTTCTCTTTCATCCAAGTTATACTAATATTTCCGGAGTATGTGATACGATACGAGAATTTAGATTCCATATATTTTTCAAAGGCATTTCATTTCTGGAAAAACAACTAACGTACCTCCACCATTTTTTTGAGCGAGATATGGAAATCTCCACACGTTCCCGAGACCCACAGCATACCCCACGGTTGCTAATAGAAAAGTAAGCTTACTGTCCCAATTTTCTCTTTCATCCTCCCCTGCTTCTGGCCGAAAAATCGCTTTTCCTTCGTTACTCTCAAGCTTACTACCCCCGCCCCCGTTTCCCGTTTTGTTCTGCGATAACAAATAATGTACGATATCGGATTAAATATTTCACTTCGTACAGGATATTCGCTGAAATTCATAGCTGATACGAATTTATTCGTTAATCTGAAATCTCCTCATTAAATATTAATTATTTTTACCAGAATAGTATTACTTGACGTTATTATACCTTCGTATTAGGACTGGAGTCCTCAAAGGCAGCGTTCGTGGCCCCGTAATTGGCAGTGGTGTTAGTCTTTCTATTGTCCACCACTAACCTTCCTCTCATTTCCTTCATTTCTAGTTTGTCGACACTTTTCTGGGGTTTTAAGTCACGCGAGCTTTGCCGGCGAACGAGGTGGGCCGTGTTCGCCATTCTTTCTTCCTATTGTGCGACCACAATTTTCTTCCTTTGGAAAGATCAAACAGACATACCACGCGCGCCTATGGACTCCATCCTGTTGGAAACAGAATATTAAGTAATTGTTAATCATTGCTGACCTCGGAAAGAGTATCGTAAAAATATATAACTGAGCTTCATCGATGGATTCGTACAAATGGAATTGAAATGGTAGGAAAAATATAAGGGACAGAAATGTATGATAGTTTTAATGAATTCGTAAATGCAATCAAACTTAAAGGACCAAAGTTTGCAGATGAAAGAATTTTAGGAATTTAATAAATGAAAATCTCGATAAACGATTAAATAGAAAATTCGTAGTTAATAAGCAATTTTATGGTGTAGGTGAGGTAATATGCATACTGTTTAATTACCAAGCTTCGGAATTTCGAATTATTAAATTTGATATACCTTTACTTGTTTGTACCAATGCGGACCAATATTAAATTTCCTCGTATATTGTCAGGTTCAATTTCATACATGCATGAATTTAATAATGATTTAATGGAAAAAGCTTTTTCATTGCTATATTCATTGATTACGAAAAAGATTGAGAAGAAGGGAAGTAATTTTGTCGTAGTTAATCTCGTTTTAAAAATAAGTATTAAACTACTCTCTATTATATCTGCGTTTACAGTTCGTCTGCTAACTCTATCGTGTCATTAAACGCGAACAAGAATTACAGCTGCAGTGTCTTTTAAAGTTAGATCAGTGAGGATACGCTCCATAAACTCGAGATATTATATTTGGCACTTCTATTCGTTTCACGTGTACACCGATTGCAGTTCCTTTGATAAAGTAATTTTAAAAACAAAATATTTCCTAGGATATCCAACCTCTTCGATTCGATACTCAATTTTCCCATAATAATCGTGCTTCTTAAACGCCTTTACTTTTTATAGCAACTGGCGTATTTAATTTTGTAACAGCTTTTGTACCCAAAATTATTTGCATGAACAGAACTCGAGGAAAATAACATTCAGCGAATTTGTTAGAATTTTCTAGCTGATTATGTAACACCGAATATCAACTATAAGTTGTAACTAAATCTAAAGGTAATAAATTCGACGTAAACAATAGATAAGTGAACGACACGCAGAGAATCACACGCGATTTCCTTATTCTCCCATTTAAACGCTCTTTGCCCTTTAAGAAAAGCACTGCACAGAAATGTCTTTGCAATTCTACTTAAAGAACCTGCTACACGTCCCTTTTTTTATCGATAGGACAGTCAGTCGGAAGGAAGGGATGTTTGCCTTTCAGCTTTACTACGCCCCTGACCTCGTATACGAGGGATCTTGACAGTCAATTACGAGCCATTAAATATGCTGCAAGTGTAATTGTGTCGAGAACGCTTCCTGTTGAAAATGTTTACCTCCGTATCGACTATCTTCTATTGACAATCAAATATCGTACCTTTCCGAACGCTTTTCGTTAATTTCATGAATAAAAATTGACTCGCAGATGAAAGACATGTTAAGAAGAAACATTTTCACGCGATATCCTTCTCGTTTATTTGATAAAAATCGAGAAAAACCTGGTCGTTCCACTAGAAAGTATCCGATATATTGGGCGGCAATTTTACACGAGTGACATGCACTATAACTATCGTTCCCATTGACGTCACAAGCGCACCAATCAAGTGATATTTTTCGTCCTACATAATCTTCAGAGTTTTCGTGACAGTTTGCAGAGGTATTTTCTAAATATCTCGACTTTCATTCACTGGTCGAGCCTATCCGTGTTAGCCTAATTTAACCCGCTTTCGTCGCAAGAGACCCGGAAAGATGATTCAAATAAATAAGATCCGGTATCGCGTTGTTTCCGCTGAACGATCTTTCGTGGCAACGACACCGCGCGATGTACACGAGTTTGAAATGAAATTATTCGACGGAAATGTTATAGGGTACAGTCACGGAATAACATTGCAATTTCGCCACTAACCTGTTGGGGTGAAATAAAGAAAAGCGCGAGGGCCTCCTTATGGTACGAGGAGCAGTTAGCTACTGTGGCACCCTCTACTACGATGGTAACTTTTGAAATCACGATATCCAACGGAATCAATAGCAAGCGCCGGCGCCTCGATGCCTCCGTGTCCTACAGACCGGAATATGCGTGAACCCTTTTTGTCAGGAGATTGGTCGATGATCGGCGAACCGATCGTAGGAACGTGGCGAATAACGGATGTCATCGTGACTAACATTCGACGTCGATCAAAGAGGTGAAACGCGAACATGACAAATCTGGACGATGATTTTTACTTTAATCGTTGAATTTCAGATGGCATGGAAAAGTCAGTTCCATTACAGAGACTCATAGGAATCTGTTTACGTGGTAGTTATAATTGTGATTCGTAAACGATTCTATACTTTCTTGTAAATTTATCGAGACTCGATGAATAAAAGAATTAATTGCAAGAGGGATTACAAGTACTTGGAAATGTTACGTGGTTTTATCAAGCTGACATCGTTCATGATAGCCAACATTCAAGATAGTCAACAGATTTCGAGGTATTAGGTGTATCGGATGCATAGGATTTTATCCACGTGCCTAATTACATTGGAAATTCTGCTGGAGGATTAAGTAGAAACATTTGACCTTTACGAAAACTGAATCGATAGCAAGTAACACGTATTCTTACAGTCTATATGTAGCAGAAAGTGTCCAAATGTGGCACTTGTAAAAAATAGTCGCGAATTACGTAACATTCGTTATCTTCGCTTTTACAGATTTTCCACGCGTTTCACGAAGGATTACGCTGCATTAAGTGGTTGTTTCCTTCAATTACCAGCTGTTCGTGTTATGGATAAGTAACGCAAAGAGGGGTAAACCTCAGCGACAGTAATGCAATCAACGTTAATATTGTTTCGAGCTAACGTTCATTTTAATTAAACGACAGGCTTTCCGTTCGACGGATAGTGAAAAGGCTCTACGTTTCCCAGATAGGGCGAGAATGGACAAAAACTTTTTATAGAGTGGCACTCGAAACTTTCGTTAATTTAGAAGCAAAAAAAATAAGTAGGAGTAACGTTCTCACTTTGCTTCCTTTTCATTTCATCTTATGAAACGAACCAAAATTCACATTCGTATTTGAAATGGTAAATGGAACAAGTAGTTGTTGTAGTATTAATTGAAATTTCATTTCAATAGTACTTGCTTCGAAAACCATTGATTATTAGTTTACGCCGGGTGCTATCTTTTTATTGCCATCACCTGCAGACAAAAGAGGCATATTCGTCGTTTCAGTAAATAAACCGGCTTTTAGTCAGACAAGTGGAACACACCGTCTGTGAATGTCAGTTCACATAATGGTTTAAACTACTTGTAGCACTTATTGTTAGTTCGTGATGGATCGTGAAATCGTAGTTTTCATTACTGCGTACACAAACGTTGTGTACATCTATCAAAGAAACGTAGAAAAAGATTATATTGAAAATTACATTTGATAAATTTATGGTTTTAGGTAGAGAATAATTATAGGAAAGTGATATTGTCAAAAAGGAAAGACAAGTATCGAACAAAGAAAAATATTATTTATTCCATTTATGTATAAAAATTTACAGTCTATAAGTGTTAGCTGATAAACATTTATGGCGTTTGATTGCAGTACATAAAACTTCCTAACGAACGGATTCTTTTGTCAGGAATTGCGTGAAATAGAGTATACCTGAAATAAATAATGCAAATGAACGAAAAAATTGCTAATTAATTAAAATGCTAATTAAAGACCAAGTACTTACGTTCGATCCGCAGCCTTTTAAACCGGTCCTCGTCGAAAGACTTCGTTAAATTTTCTATCGTTTCCTCATCTTTGTAATTGAATTGTTTTATACTTCCATTGATCAGAAGATATCTAAGGAATTTTCTGTGTTAAGAAAATCTTCGAATAGATAAAATGAGATTAGAAATCAATGACATATTTTCAGTTAAAGGATACAATTGACGGTAATAATTGAAAGCTTCGATTGCCCATTCTAAAAGTAAATTTAATCGTGGTCTATAAGGTGTGCCATTGACTAATTCCTTCATCGTCTCTTCATCTAACGAAACTTTGCTTCGTGCAATTTCCAAATTGTTCAAACGATTGTTTAGATCCTAAAATATTATTTTTCGTGATAATTTTATTGCGTCACTGAATAATTCATTTCACGATTCGATTTAATTATCTTATAAATAAAAGAAGAATTAAAAAATTTCTATGACAAATCCACTTACTTGATTAACGTTATTGAATCGTGTTAAAATGTCAAAGAGAAGTGTAAGTTCATCGTTGATTCCCATAAGAATTTTAAAAATCAATCTATCCCGTAACTTGTTTATTTTACAGAGTTCTGCATCATCGACTTCATTGCTGTAATAGAGCGACATCTGACAGTAGATTAATGAAACTTTTCTTTCTACCAAACGTTGATGCAACTTCACATCGAGTTTCTACTCTAGTAACTGCATGCACGAAACGTCCGAGGCAGTGACAAAATTCGTAAAAAAATAGAAAGTTAAAACACATTACCTTATGACAAGTCGAAGTTGCTCTGATTGATTCTTTAAGCCGTGTAGAGATCGTGTGGCTTCTTCGGATAATTGATTCCACTTGTAATCTACTTTCTCTAACTGTGAGAAATAATTTATCAAACATTTGTGCAGTTCCTTGGCCATATTGTCTATAGGTTATGCCAACTGTATAATCCGTGCAGAAGATATTCTGATATAGAAAACAGAGAGCGCTGGTTGACACGAATATTATGAATGCGAGAGAAATTTTTCATTAATACCTCAAGTTACAATACAAATAAACTAAGGTTCATTATCGTTTTTTTAACAATTGTATTTAAAACTCTTCATTTAAATAATTTCTTAAATTTTCTTTTACTCTTAATCATCTAACGTGCAAATTTTACGCTTCTTATTAATACGCTCTAGTAAAGATGATTTCTATGAAGAATAATTAACAGTCAATTAAACATTCTTCTTTGTAATTAAATAATTATAATTAGTCATTTATGATACCGTACGTAATGTATACATAATTTCGTTTGTATACGAAATACAACGCTAAATCTATACTAAATTTTTAGATTAGGTAATTTAGGAGTACGCAAAAGAGGAAAGAACAACGCAACTTTTATATTGAAAATAAATATAGGAGTGTTGATACCAAATTTTCTTTCGAGTAGCAATATAAATATAAGTATCAACGTTAATAAATTTGTAAATATTATTAAATAGTAGTTAGGAATAGATAATAGTCTTCGAAAAAATGCCACTTTATCGTTCTAGTTTGACCTAGAAGGAATTTCTTCGATTATACGAATTTAACCTTCTCCTTCTATACAGAGAACATTAATATTTAAAGCTTTAATACCTTGGAGAAGTAGATAAGGAAAACCTCTTATTTTAAACTAGACTTCAAGATATTTCGAGTTTCTAAATATTTTATTAGGAAGGTATAGTTTCCAAAAATATTTTATTGCTTATTATTATTATATTAATTTGAAAATTATATATTTATCGCCCTAGAAATTGGTGTATTATAAAAATATAAATTTGTAGTTCTCAGTAACAAAATCAATTGTTATTAGATTTTTACCTAAATGTCGAGCATCTGGTCATTAGCCATTTTAAGCGAAATATTTCATGTGCTAAATACGAAGTAAGTTAATTAGACAATTTAATTTCCAATAGTTATCATAATAATTACTCAGAAACGATGTGTTAAATCCATTAAAATTATTTCTGCAAACCATTTGACTTCTTGAAAACAAGTAGCGAAGCTGGTTTTACTCTCATATTTAACTTCAGGATATCATAAATATGAAAAATTTCAAATACATTGCGCATGTAAAATATTTTAATGGCTATTAACGATAGGGTCAAAATATTTTAAGAACATTATTTAATACGATGAAGCAAGCATTAAAGTTTATTCTCTTTCATAAGCATTTCCTTTTAGGTCACGGTTCACAGTATACTTTTAAATGCAAGCCATAGTTGTTCGAATATATATGAAAAATACTCGTTTAAAATTTTGGAATTAAAATTTCGTCGGATGTCATGTATCGAATCTATGACCTGTCACTTGGAAATGAAATTCATATATTTATGACGTAAAGTAAATATCCTTATTTATCAAATGTTCTACTAAAGGTGACACAATACAATATAAAGAACTTCAACATATTCCCCGTGTTTCATATTTCCCGTTGCTTAAATTTAAATTACGTATCTCTTTACTTGTTATATTTTCCATACTTGTCAATTTTCGGTAAAAAAAAGAAGTAGAAAGACGTGATATTATTATCTTAAGAAAGTCGCATTTTCACTTTAACGGAAGTTTTAACAATTATAAATTTATAAATTTATAAAAAGTGAAACGTAGGAAGGTTAGGGTACTGGGAATAAGTGTAGTCGGCCCTGGCTCGATTTCCTCGTGCTACTTCGCTCTCACAGGGGCAGTCCGACGGAGATACCCGAACGAACTTTCGACTAGGCGGCATGATGCGCACGCATCTGACAGTATCCCCCGTGCATTCGGTGGGGTTCGGTAACAATCGGAGAGTATTTGGCCGGTTCGTTCCGTCGAGTCGACCGTGAGTATAGTAGATCGTCGTCCGACAACCCCTTCGCTTTCGGTCATGTCTCGCCGCGACTAATCAAGAGCTCCCCCTTTTCTTTCTCCGTCGTTCTTTTATTCATCTGCCTTGAGCTATACGTTGTTATAAACAGTGTCAAGAGGCTCGAGCCCGTCGCCGGATCGTTTCGCACCTGCCGATACGTATCGACGTTTCGCGATTAGCAGTGTGTGACATATCGAGCTACTAAGCTGCGTTTATTGTCTCATTCTTCTCTTATATATTTTTCTTCGTTGTATCCATTTCTCTTATATTCGATCTGTTCGTGATCATACGGAGAAAGCATGGATGAGGTCAATGGAAAAATGCGAAATAAACACGAGGACGTGGATGCTGCGCCTTTCGATGCTGACATCCTGAACCCTTTCGTACACCGTCTCGAGCTCGATACAACCTACGACAAGCTCAAGGTCAGTAGCTTTTCGAATCCTTTTACACACAGAAATCTCCCTCGGGATCGATGTGCACGCGGCAACGAATGTTTTAGGGGATTATCAAGGGCGGGGCGAGGCGGGGAATGTATGAAATCGTTGCAACAGTCACGTCCGTCATTTTCCAACCGCTACGATACATGCCGGGCATTACGGACAAACTTGAACATGTTGTCTGCTCTTAAAAATAGAACAGTTTTCTACCGGCAGTCTTCTATCGTGTTGTGTACAGTTACGTAAAATTCGAATCGTTATTGCAACGTAAAGATCGGCTTTCAACAGAAGACGAAATTCGTCGAAATTGAGTCAAATAATTTTCGCACGACGTGCATCATGCGGTTTTCGTTTTATTTGGCCTGTATTTTTGTGATGACGGCAATAACAAGGCATCCTTGTCCGCAAATAAAGAACAACACAGGGTATACAAAACCCACGTAATGTTCCAATTAAAGGCGTCTTTGATATATTTCCCGGAATTTTTAACCAGAATTTTCGTATCTCGTACTATTTATCAATTCGTGCGAATTTTGTATACTTGCCGTAGACGTCATTTGACACGAGTATAATTTTGTTTTAAAGGCCCCGTTTGAAGTATTGCAAAATATAAATGCCTTTACTCGGCGTATTAGAGAAATTGTAAATATTCCTTTTTCACTGCAATGAAAACCGTAAATATTATTTAGAATATCTTTTCTCTTTATACAAGCAGTTTTGGCACCTTGACATTATCGATATTATCGACATTTTGGAGCTGTTCCTGTCATTCCAAGTGACACAGCTTTACTTAGGATGTAATCGAATTTTTCAACCCTGAATGCTTTACATTTCACGTAAACCAGCTTACAAGCTTTTCCCACCGCAAACATCGTGACGAACCAAAAGTAGATTAAACTCGGAATTCTTTTACCGAAAAAGATAGAATAAATCTATCTCGCAAAGTCGATATTAACGTATAGAGGTTCGATGCAAATATCGATATTACCTTGCACAGGAACAATGCATGATCCATCGCGTGGTTCGTTGATAATTAATCGGTGATTTCATCGATCAGATTTAGTTGGCGAATGTGATCGACGTTTACACAATCGGTCGATGTGCATTCAACGTGACGATAAAATATTTTTCCAACGACACGGCGCGTTGATTAACACACATGTGCGCACTATAGTCGTCCGTGAGGGCGCATAAGTTAAGCGCGCGACGAGATGCCGTTTTTGAATAGGGAAGGTTCGGAAGCACGCCGCATCGCATTTGATGCGCTGCGCATCATCACTGTCTCTTCATTGTCGCGATCACACACGTATATGCATACACATCTCGCGATCGCCAGAGATGAAACAGTTGAAAGATCGCATTCCCTTTTTCAACCGACTCTTTCTGTTCCGTTTCTGCTTTAAAAACCCTATCCAGCATGTTTTTAGGTTTCACTGTGCATTTAGAAAGCATTTTGTGTCACGTGTGATCTCTTTTAGCTTCAACTTCTTTTTTTTTTTTTAATAAAATCGAAAAAGAGTAGAGTGAAAAGCGAGTTATTTGAACAAATTTCGCACGTGCAGAATAAATTGAATCTTTTGATTTTCTAATCAAACTTTTTCCACTTTATTTCAATTTTAATCGGTAGTTATAACTAATAATTATTTAAAAATCTTATTAACAATATATGATTCGTCGTGTAATTATAATATGTATATGTATATGTAGGTTAGGAATAACGTCGATTAGGAAGAAGCAGTTTTGTTGATAAATAGACAGCTTCTATGATTTATTGACATGTCAGAGGGTTGAGTTTTTAGAACTCTATTAGTAGAACTGTACTGAACATGTAAGCGTTTATATGTCAATCCATTTTCACCAATATATAACCGTTAATATATTTCTTTATACTTACTGCAATGTACATTATTAGTTATAATAAATAACTCTGCCAATTCATTAATTTAAAAAATCATATGTGAAATGCATAAAATTTTCTCTGACCCATGATTAAGGTCATTATTACAGAAACATTACCATGTGTTGCACATTTATCATTCTAGAAAGCTGTTTGAAATGTAGGAAACATCCAAAACGAAAAGTATGACGTGGATGTATTGCTACAAATAATTTTAACGGCATCATTCAGTCTTATCTATAATATACCGTTAAATCTGATGCGCGCATCAAGCAAAATTGCATTGCGTACATGATTCGATGAATAAGCACATTTCACGTGTAAGGATTATTTACTACTTGAACATAATTCAATAATAAAAGGGATATTATGGCGATGGCATAGTGACCATGTAGGTACTCGTATAATACCAGAGACAGAAGTTTTTCTCTTTGATATTTATCTTTATCTCTCTAACGAGAATTAAATGGGTGACGAAACATGGGAATTTGAAAAATTTTGCAAAATTGCTTAAACGGCTGGTAACAAAATATTCTACATAATACCGTGTAGGTCTCAGTTACTCATGCAGTATATTAGTTTACGTTTCGCAACATCAATGTGGGTGTATAACAACCGTACTCGAAGTATAGGATATTTACCTTATCTTGCTTCAATGCTGGAAAATAGCTAATGGAATAGTCATTTTACTACAGTACAATATGTTGGAATATACCGAGTGGGTAAAAAGTCTGTAAAAAGTAAAATCAATTTTTGAGAAACAAGGTGCACCTCATTTTCGATTTTTAGTGTACATCGAGGAACGTAAAGATTACAGAAAGCTTGTGTAAGTTCAATGAACCCTTTAGGCACCATTTTCATCTCGAGGCTTCTTTTGTGGGTCCTATCTTCCGTTTTCGAGTGATAAATTAGATAATACTGTACTTTTTAAATGTAAAATCTTCGTTCTCGACACCATTTTAATTCCTTCACAAACGCACATGCACACAAGCCGAACTTTCTCCGTTCGAGCTAGGCATACCGGAGATTCGATACACTTCGAAGCAGTGGATTCTAAAAAAAATTGCGAAGCAAGTTATTCTTGCACGATAATGCGAATTTCAATTTCTTCGTATCATTGCACAAATATCACGAGACCCTTTGTTGGCCTTTGTTTGACCATTGCAGTGGTATTACGTAATCGGAACCCGATAGTAAAGAAAGATGATATCGCAATAGTGGGTTGCTTTCATCGGTTCCATGCAACGTCGATCATTCCGAATTAAAAAAAAAAATAGTCTGTAATCAGAGCAACCGAGGAATGGCATTGGCTTTTCGCACAATATGCCATGCACTCCTCTTTCGTATTACCTTTTGAATGCCTTCGCGAGTCAATGGCATCTCTAAACATCTCTTTTGATTCCGATAATGAGCGATTTGACACCATAACGCACGCGAATAGGATAATTATCAGTTCATACTACGATCGAAATTTTGCATAGCCTTACGATAGTCGTGATAGTTACCAAAATATTATTATATTACGTAAGGTGCAAAATTCAAAATTTTGGTTATATAATTTATTAATTATAAAATATAACGGAGGGACAAGAGTAGAATTTAATAAATAACGGAGCTGTTATACTTTGGAAATACTTGTTAAGGGTTGTCATACGTTTCTTAGCTACAAATTGCTGCAATATCTTATTTGCAGTATCTTAGGGGAGAATGAATATTTTTAATTTTTCATCGCCCCGTGTATGTATATATATATATTTTATGTAGCGAGTAAAAAAATTGGAAGAAGAGATATCTGTTTAGAGCCTTTTATAATAGAGTTACGTTATAACAATAGAAAATGTTCGAACGACACGTATCTAAGCGATATTGAATTTTGAAGCCTCTATCTCACCGGTTGTGAAGAAAATCTCTTTAAGTATTACGAGAAAATCTGACGCTAGCACATTGGTTTGTGCTCATGTATCTCTCGTATGTACATTTACCTCCACGAAAGTAAGAAAATATTCTTCCATACATAGAATAGCACATAACGCGTGTCGAGATGCGAAGCAGATAATTCGGATGTTTAATAACAGGTTTAATTAAAGATTATAACAGATTAATTACCGCAGAATAGCTAACTTTACGCGATAATCCTTCATCTGTGAATAAAATAGAAGATTTGCATATTGACGCATATTATGATATAATTGCTTCGCGTGGCGGTCAACTAAAAATAAATGTATCCAATTTCCATAACCACATCGGAACATATTAAATTTCGCATTAGTATTCGTATTGGTTCTTTATTGGTCAGTATCGTGATAAAATTACGCGGAAAATCGGCTTTTAAAATTCATTGTCTACCAGACCAACCCTTAATTGCATCACGAACTCGATAGGAAGCAACGTGTAGACAACGTTGCATCTATGCAAGCAGCTGTACTTAATACCTGAAACAGGATCGCCCTTAATTCTACGATCTTTTTCCAACCGAACAATCGGACAACGAGCTATCTCGCAACACGGTTGTTAATTTTTGCGTTAAATAAGGTCAGCTATTGTATAAAATACGTGCTAGATACTACTATAAATTTAGATACGAAAACTCGGGTAAAAATACCACGGTGACTTTCAAAGCTATTTCGTCGTTACTTTACACTTTTTATTTTCGCGTTGTTTTCATTTTTATTAAGGAAAAGAACATAAAAGGCTGTGCGAGGCTGTTAGAAGGCTGGTTTTATCATCGGCGAGTGCAGTTTTGGCAAATTTTCATCGATCCGGCGAAAACGCCCATGCGACTCGAAGAGAATGAGCGATGTGAAACGGTTGAAACAATAATTCTCGTCAATTTTCACTGGTAGAAGAGCAAGTCTTTCGCCTGCACGAAATGTGGGTCATAAGTAGTATGTAGAGAACCTACTCCGTGGAACGTATTCTCTGCAAAGAGCGTAAGAGGCAAGAAATCCTTTATTACAGACTCCTGTGTTACAGATTGTCTTCTGCATGTACAGTTACCGAGAAGAAAACGAAATATTCGTTTAAAAATTATCCTATATTCTTCATTTCCTGAAATAGAAATGGCACGAAGGGATTACATTTCATAGAGTATGATAAAAGTCAAGATACACGAGACGTTTGCATCGTAAAGCAGAAGGATTTTAAGAACTTTTGATTCCAGCAAATTTTCATTAATTAATTTAATTTAACGAAAATATTTCTTACCTTTCGAGAAACAGCGAGTCGTAATTTTGTCTTCAAGTTTCGTCATACACCCTAGCGAGATGGGCCATTTGTATTTTTACGATTTCTTCCACTACCTTCATTTTATTGGTAATTGAATAAATCGTTTACCTTCAGCTGTAATATTCAACGTAATTGCAGAAATTGTCAGTAAACTTTGCATCGGAGGACTAGCTCGACCGTTTGATTATGTTAATATATCTAGTTGCAGAAGAAATATTTTAACTAATTTGAGTGAAGAATTCATCGTTGTGTCGAAACGACCATCCTCTTTAGCATGTTTTCTTTGACAAATGCCATCATATGCTTTTGCAAGATATTTCAAAATATCGCAATACTTATGCATTCGTCCTAATCTCTGACTCGATGTCGAGAATTCTATCTGGTACTTCATTATAAATGTCTCCTTTGCAAATGTTTATTTAAAGAAACTATTGTTGTCCTCGGCAATGCGCTTACGTTTCTCTTACGTTTAAATCTTTTTCTTCCTCTTCTCCTTCATCCTGAAGAGCCTTGACACAATTTCTGGCCGTCAACCCAAATAGCTGCGAGTTCATTAATTCACGTTGTAATGTCGTACGCGGCAGATTAAATTCATGATTCGTCCACGGGTTCTGCGCCTCATTACATGATACACAACACGTACCATTGACGATGCTCAATGAACGACCTTCTAGGTTTTGTAAAGATCCCCTGCACGACATTGAAAAGTTCATTGGAAGTTTCTGAACGAAAGCATACATACATGTTGCTCGTTCTTCTCGAATACTAATTGTTAATTTAACGAACACCTTGCTGGATCAGCTGCGTGTGTACTTGATCTTTACAATTGAAGATGACCGTGAACACGCTTAAACGATCACGGGTCCTAAAATTCTGTCGGAGGTTCTTTTTAAAGAAGGTTATGAATAATACAAGTCGAATCGAAGGAGATCCAGTGGATCTATGCCGTGATAGATGTGACATTTATCGAATTTATTCGTCGAAGATCGCTTAATCTTCTATAATTGAATTTTTCTTTGTAGGAAACAAAAATTATTACCATCGTATATTAGTCATTTTCAACACTAGAACTACCGATCTTTAATGGGTACCTCCTAACTATAACGTGCACAGATTATAGTAATTTCAGCGATACGGTGAATATGAGTGAATATATTGATTACAGTTCTTTCTTAATACGAGTTGATACCAATTTTATTGTTAAAGCAGGTGTACGTGTTCGGTGATTGCAGAAAGGAAAATTCTGGGACCAGTCATTTTGACTGCAGTAGTTAGCAGTTCTAGTGTTAATTAACCATATTTACTGTTATATAATATTTTATGTTTACTACTGATTTACTACCGATTAGAGTCTTCTACTCTAATGTAGAATTAGAATTGAAAACTAATGACTCCTATAAACGGATTACTCGATGCTAAAATAATGATACAGGAATAAAAGAAAATAATATTTGCACAATAGTGAAGGTACAGAGCGTTTGTAATGGGTACTTGAAATTATTATACAGGGAAACGAGTTTACAGTTGACAAGTCACGTCTTTAAGTATAGAGAGTTAACGAATTTTTTAGTTACTAGAAAGTATTGTATTTACGCAACATTTAAACGAAGCTAACGATGTTCTTAACATTTTAAAGTTTGTCAACAGTTATAGCGATAGTACTCCACTAAAGAGAACATCTTCCATAATTTTGAGGGGTCACGTGAAAAATTTAAGAAATGAAACAAAACGATTAATGTCTGTTAATCGAACACGGTAGTCGCGAATAAACAAATTGCCAAGAGTAAAATATCAGTATTTATTGCATGGTTTATTTCTAATTGTACACCGTACAATATCGTTAAAAGTTTACTAGTCACTTTCTCCCATAAAACAATCTTTTACTTCGTAAATTATTTTCCTGAGCGAAAGACGTGGAGTAAAATTTAAAAACGATTTCGAGTCGACCATGAATTATATCCCTTTCTAACAATTTTTGCTTTTAAAGGCCTGTCGATTTATTTCGCTAAAAATTATCCACTTTTTAAACGGAGAGAGATACTAGAAACCAATTACCATGGTTGGTGAAACGTCGATTTGATCAATTTCTTCGTTAGCTTTTTAATTCTTCCGTTTATACAACAGTACTTATATTTGATAGTGATATAAGCGTGACGTGACAAAGAAATGCAGAATTTAAAAGACGCAGTTATATCCTATTTGACCCAAAGACAATCATTTTGGAAGCTCAGATCTGGTAAAATATCGATTTCGCGTATGATAGTAATTTTTGGAACTTGGATAAATGATTCATTTCTTTGATCTAAGGAATAAAAATCGAGGAAGGAATAACGACATCTTTTAAAAGATAAAAGCACGAATAAATATAATTTTACTTTCAATATTTCAAAATTGAAATCATTCGAAAATTAATGTCTTCCTAAAGATTAAAAAATTTATTGAATATTATTTAGAAAATATTTAAATAATAATTTTCGAATCTAGTTCTATTCTTAATGTTACTTACATGGGTGTTATTAATACGTTATTAATTTTAGAAAATAGTAAGACAAGTCTACTATTTTTAATAATATGATGTGAATCAGAAATATTTCGTGGAACTTCACACGTTTCGTGTAAAAGTCTGATGAAAGAATTACGTGAACGTAGCCTCAATGTTCAAATTTACATATGACATATATATTATGCGTCAATTAATATTAGTATCCGAGAAATTGAACAAAATGTCGAACATTGCTACTTATATACGAAATCTTAAAGCTTCGTGTTTTAGAATTTTTTTATATTACTTTTATTCAGTCTACATCTTGTTCGAGATATCTATCTATAAAATTCTTTCCATGACATACTAAAAATACCGAAAACGAGTGGAAAGTACTAGATTTTTAACGAAGGTTAAAGTTCTTCTTTCAAGAACGTTAAAAAGTTAAATTGCTAAGAGTGCAATTTCAAAAAATATCACAAATATCCTTATTCGTTATATTTCTCCTGACACTTTTAATAATTTAATATATATTCCGTACAACATAAATTACGTTTTAATTAAAATTTAAATTTCCTTCATTTAAACCACCAAGCTTTAAAATTCATGATCCAACGAAAATATTATTTACGCGACCTATTAAATTATTGCTAAATATTTACAATTAGGTCCGAGATAAAATAGCCACTTACCGAACTACATTTCTCACCTAATCACGTCGATATCGTAAAAATCATTTTAGTAAAAAATAAAATCCGATATACACTATGAAACGACCCAATTTACTGTATTTCTTATAGGAAAAATTAACTCGAATGAAAAAAAATTTTTTTTCAATTTCCCCACCCATAAAAAGAAGAAAAAAAAAATACGGAAAAGAAGTATAATCAATGAGTAATTATTAGGAATCCGGAGTGTCGAAAGGATTACTCGGTCGTAGCCTCGATCTTGAAACCTGGAAGGCTCGTGTATGCGTGTTATGTAAATACACGTGCGTGTGCCTGGTGTACACATACACGAAATGGAGTTAACAGGTGATGGAGCCTAACGGAACGACTGAACGGTACTCGTTTCTCCTTTTTTACTCTTTTCTCTCCCTTCCGAATGTCTGTGTGCCTTTCCGTTCCTCGCTTTATCGGTCGAGCCTGTCGGCATCCTAAATCCACTCCATTCCTTGCTAACCTTGGCCCACTGAAGAAAAAAGTGGTTCTTCCTGTGATCGATAAAAGAAAGAAAAGTCCATTCGATGAATTCGAGTCGAATTAAACGATCGCGTTTATCTGTTCTCGATCATGTTTTATGCATTCAAAATGGGATTTTTTCCAGACAAATTTCGTACACAAATGTAACATGGAAATAACAACCGTGGACGTACAGAGTCATCAAACGAGAAAGACAACGAGATAGTTAAATTATTAACTCATCAAGGATGCAAGAAAAGGTACACAATATTGGTACAAAAGGTACACTTATTCACTTACTTATCAGCAAAAGGTACCCGTGATATTTCAAGTTGACAATGAGAGTTTCCACATCGAAAGCGAAATTATTCATCGGCGATAAGGATTGTTAGAGCTGGCACGATTTTCTTCTTACTTTCTTGCAAGACGAAATTCGAAGAGTCATCGTGAATGATAAAAAAAGGTGACGCGAAATAAGAGCATATGTACACGAGAGCATGTCAGATCGTTCGAAAGGAGGTTACACAAATTTTCCAGAACAATCAGCACGGGAGGTTATCGTCCTTCTGATCGTCGTTATCGAAAGGTAGCGACTCTATCGATTGTTATCGTGGAAAATCAGGTGTTATCCCAAAGTTGTTTACGAAGTCGCTCATTGTCCGCTGAAGAATGCATGGATCGTGCTGATCTAGGTTTCGCTGAGCTTATCAGCGATAGCTACTCGATCCGCAACACTCGAGTCGCCGTTAACAGCGACTAAAAAAATGACACATAGCATCTTCAGCTAGCTACCGAATAAAGAAGCCGTCAACTTATCTTCTTTGATGTGGGCTAATATTTTTCTCTTCGAGATTCAATTTAGCAAATGACCTACTTCTAGAGGTTGCTACTTTCGGAATTTGCTCGACTTTCGACGTCGAATTTTGCTCGAAATATTTTACAGCACTTTGCGCCGCGAATTTATGGTCGGCATCAAACCGTCGATCAGTATTATGTCTCGAAATCGATGGACCCGTGAAGTGAACGGAGGAAAGATGAAAACGATTTTAAGTACGTCTTCGAAAACGATCGCCTAGATGTTTAACTATAGATAATCAATCCTGTGAAATTGTACAGAAGAGAGTCTACAAAGTCTGTTCATGACGAACAGGTTCGCTTAAGTATGCCTTTGATATATAATCGTCGCAAACGTGTATTACTCGAACACGTTTCTGCAAATGAGGTTTAATTTCCATTAATAGCACATTCGACGTGATCTGTCTACGTTAATAAAGAAATAGTGCGGCATAATAATCGGGCAAGAAGATAAAACTTCATTTTGCTACATTGAAGATTTCACCCTACAGTTATCTTTGTATGTCAATTGGAAACGAGGATCGGTAAATAGGAAAGAACGAAGTGACGACGAATAAACAGCGATAAGAAAAATTTGTTTCGCGAAAGAAAGAAATTTTGGAAAAATTTGAGAGTAATTTATGCGAATTAAAAATTAATACTCACAGTTGCCTCGGGATTAAAATAATAATGGGATTAAAAATTGGCGAAACCTTTGTGTCGGAGCTACAGAAAATTTCTTTTTCTACGAATATCTTTTCTACATTGCAGTAACACATTGCTAGCAGTTGTTAAAGCGGAAGTGCTTCATGTTTCAGACGG